>NW_028118206.1:0-38780 GCF_965113295.1 Leuciscus leuciscus | reverse complement strand
CAGAGGGAGCTGTGGCGACCGGAGTCGTCACAACACCCCCACCGTCGCCCAAGGACTCAGACCCAAACGCATCAATCCCACCCAAGGGTTTAGCCGATACCTGCCTGGGTTTGACGCGACTTCCCTGCAGCCAGACTCCTTGAGGCAACGGCTGGGACGGTGGGCGCCCACCGTCTCAATCATCAGCCCAAGAAATCAGACCAGAGGCAGTTTCGCGGCAACCCCAGGGGGGGGTGTCGACAAAAAACCCATGGGTGGCTCTGCGCCCAGGTTCCTTCAGCACTCCCTGGGGGGTGTCCAACTCCCAGCAGACTGACTCCCTGTGGCAACGGTCGGGACAGTGGGCGCCCAATGTCTTAACTGTCGCACTAAGGAATCAGCCGCAGTGAGCTGCAACACCCCTCATTGAGTTGCCGAAAGGAACCTGGACCCATCGCCACACCGAACCTTCCATGGGACGGAGGACTCAGTCCGCAGGGAGTTTCCCACACGGTTTCGCCAACCGTCCCAAACGTCGCCCACCGAAACCTACCATGGAATACAGTAGAGAGTCCACAGGGAACCATGGCGTTCGGGAACATCACGACACCGTCCCAACCGTCGGCCCGAGGACTCAGTCTGCAGGAAGTCGTGGCACCGTCCCCAAGGGGTGGAGGAAGTTCTGAAATAGATCAAGAAACGACAAAGTCAGTATGCTCAGCATTCTGAATTCAACGCTAACCTAACCCCTGCTTTGCACTGTTGTTTTGAAAATTAAGAAAAAGCACAGGGTGCACTTTCTGCCGTCTCCATGTTTTTTAGGACCTTGGAGACATGAAAACCCTTTTTCAATTTTATTGACTTCATATAAAAGTAGACATTCTAAGAGTTTCTCTTGTATACACACACACAATAAAAACAAAACGTTGTGCCTTTGTAAAATAAAGAATAACGGGGCGCGCTTTCTGCCGTCCGTTTCCTCTCCGCGAACTCGTTTGTTCAACTATGAAATTGGGTTCCTTTTTGTGACCGTTTTTTCTTCATTTTGTTAATCTGTTAATTTAAGTGACATATTTCATGTATAACCCTATTTATTCCTTTTACACATGTACACTTTTATTCTGTTTTTCTCCACTCACAAGCGCCGCAGTCGTTTTAGTTTAAACCACGCCCTCTCGTCTTTCATCTTGTATCCTGTATTGGGGCGTAAATCTATTTAATTACTTCAAGAACACAGCTGTAATCAGCACTTAAAATCTTTCTAGTCACTTTATTTCATCATTTTCACATTAATCACAGGGGAACAGACAAAAAGCTGAGGCCCCGATCACACAGAGCGGTTTGTCATTTAAAAACATGGAACGGGGGGGAAAAAAAAACTACAAAGATTACGGTTATAAACACGAGCTTCGGCTAATAGGAAACGAAGGAGGTGTTGCTGTAATTTATAGTACTGACTTCAGTATAACTCAGTGTTGCATAACGCACCCTCACTTCAAAAGCATTATATTTGAATCTAGACCTCTATCTGGTGTAAGTGCAAAATTCCATTTAAGACTTGTGCTGGCTACTGTGTGCAGGCCACCATTGGAATTTACAGACATTCTGAACTCTATTGGAATTAGGTAACATCAGGACTCACTCAATGTCGTAATCATTATATCTAATATTCTCACATGGAATCAATGTTGATTTCATCGCTCTGCGGACACCTCCGGGACAGGTGCTGGTCCTCCATCTGATCTGGATACGGCCCGGATCCAGCTGACTACATGCGCTGTGGTCGTGTCTAGGTGCAGGTCCACCATCTGATCTTGATATGGCCCTGAAAGAAATGGGAAAAGGAAAGAAGGAGGACTGAGTCCACAGGGAGCCGTGGCGACCGGAGTCGTCACGACACCCCCTCACCGTTGCCCAAGGACCCAGTCCCAAACGTATCGCCCACCGAACCTACCATGGGATGGAGAACAGAGTCCAGAGGGAGCTGTGGCGACCGGAGTCGTCACAACACCCCCACCGTCGCCCAAGGACTCAGACCCAAACGCATCGCCCACCCAAGGGTTTAGCCGATACCTGCCTGGGTTTGACGCGACTTCCCTGCAGCCAGACTCCTTGAGGCAACGGCTGGGACGGTGGGCGCCCACCGTCTCAATCATCAGCCCAAGAAATCAGACCAGAGGCAGTTTCGCGGCAACCCCAGGGGGGGGTGTCGACAAAAAACCCATGGGTGGCTCTGCGCCCAGGTTCCTTCAGCACTCCCTGGGGGGTGTCCAACTCCCAGCAGACTGACTCCCTGTGGCAACGGTCGGGACAGTGGGCGCCCAATGTCTTAACTGTCGCACTAAGGAATCAGCCGCAGTGAGCTGCAACACCCCTCATTGAGTTGCCGAAAGGAACCTGGACCCATCGCCACACCGAACCTTCCATGGGACGGAGGACTCAGTCCGCAGGGAGTTTCCCACACGGTTTCGCCAACCGTCCCAAACGTCGCCCACCGAAACCTACCATGGAATACAGTAGAGAGTCCACAGGGAACCATGGCGTTCGGGAACATCACGACACCGTCCCAACCGTCGGCCCGAGGACTCAGTCTGCAGGAAGTCGTGGCACCGTCCCCAAGGGGTGGAGGAAGTTCTGAAATAGATCAAGAAACGACAAAGTCAGTATGCTCAGCATTCTGAATTCAACGCTATCCTAACCCCTGCTTTGCACTGTTGTTTTGAAAATTAAGAAAAAGCACAGGGTGCACTTTCTGCCGTCTCCATGTTTTTTAGGACCTTGGACACATGAAAACCCTTTTTCAATTTTATTGACTTCATATAAAAGTAGACATTCTAAGAGTTTCTCTTGTATACACACACACAATAAAAACAAAACGTTGTGCCTTTGTAAAATAAAGAATAACGGGGCGCGCTTTCTGCCGTCCGTTTCCTCTCCGCGAACTCGTTTGTTCAACTATGAAATTGGGTTCCTTTTTGTGACCGTTTTTTCTTCATTTTGTTAATCTGTTCATTTAAGTGACATATTTCATGTATAACCCTATTTATTCCTTTTACACATGTACACTTTTATTCTGTTTTTCTCCACTCACAAGCGCCGCAGTCGTTTTAGTTTAAACCACGCCCTCTCGTCTTTCATCTTGTATCCTGTATTGGGGCGTAAATCTATTTAATTACTTCAAGAACACAGCTGTAATCAGCACTTAAAATCTTTCTAGTCACTTTATTTCATCATTTTCACATTAATCACAGGGGAACAGACAAAAAGCTGAGGCCCCGATCACACAGAGCGGTTTGTCATTTAAAAACATGGAACGGGGGGGGAAAAAAAACTACAAAGATTACGGTTATAAACACGAGCTTCGGCTAATAGGAAACGAAGGAGGTGTTGCTGTAATTTATAGTACTGACTTCAGTATAACTCAGTGTTGCATAACGCACCCTCACTTCAAAAGCATTATATTTGAATCTAGACCTCTATCTGGTGTAAGTGCAAAATTCCATTTAAGACTTGTGCTGGCTACTGTGTGCAGGCCACCATTGGAATTTACAGACATTCTGAACTCTATTGGAATTAGGTAACATCAGGACTCACTCAATGTCGTAATCATTATATCTAATATTCTCACATGGAATCAATGTTGATTTCATCGCTCTGCGGACACCTCCGGGACAGGTGCTGGTCCTCCATCTGATCTG
The DNA here is from genome assembly GCF_965113295.1 of Leuciscus leuciscus. Classification (NCBI taxonomy): domain Eukaryota; kingdom Metazoa; phylum Chordata; class Actinopteri; order Cypriniformes; family Leuciscidae; genus Leuciscus; species Leuciscus leuciscus. The sequence continues at coordinate 35,103 of NW_028118206.1, read as the reverse complement.
GATACGGCCCGGATCCAGCTGACTACATGCGCTGTGGTCGTGTCTAGGTGCAGGTCCACCATCTGATCTTGATATGGCCCTGAAAGAAATGGGAAAAGGAAAGAAGGAGGACTGAGTCCACAGGGAGCCGTGGCGACCGGAGTCGTCACGACACCCCCTCACCGTTGCCCAAGGACCCAGTCCCAAACGTATCGCCCACCGAACCTACCATGGGATGGAGAACAGAGTCCAGAGGGAGCTGTGGCGACCGGAGTCGTCACAACACCCCCACCGTCGCCCAAGGACTCAGACCCAAACGCATCGCCCACCCAAGGGTTTAGCCGATACCTGCCTGGGTTTGACGCGACTTCCCTGCAGCCAGACTCCTTGAGGCAACGGCTGGGACGGTGGGCGCCCACCGTCTCAATCATCAGCCCAAGAAATCAGACCAGAGGCAGTTTCGCGGCAACCCCAGGGGGGGGTGTCGACAAAAAACCCATGGGTGGCTCTGCGCCCAGGTTCCTTCAGCACTCCCTGGGGGGTGTCCAACTCCCAGCAGACTGACTCCCTGTGGCAACGGTCGGGACAGTGGGCGCCCAATGTCTTAACTGTCGCACTAAGGAATCAGCCGCAGTGAGCTGCAACACCCCTCATTGAGTTGCCGAAAGGAACCTGGACCCATCGCCACACCGAACCTTCCATGGGACGGAGGACTCAGTCCGCAGGGAGTTTCCCACACGGTTTCGCCAACCGTCCCAAACGTCGCCCACCGAAACCTACCATGGAATACAGTAGAGAGTCCACAGGGAACCATGGCGTTCGGGAACATCACGACACCGTCCCAACCGTCGGCCCGAGGACTCAGTCTGCAGGAAGTCGTGGCACCGTCCCCAAGGGGTGGAGGAAGTTCTGAAATAGATCAAGAAACGACAAAGTCAGTATGCTCAGCATTCTGAATTCAACGCTAACCTAACCCCTGCTTTGCACTGTTGTTTTGAAAATTAAGAAAAAGCACAGGGTGCACTTTCTGCCGTCTCCATGTTTTTTAGGACCTTGGAGACATGAAAACCCTTTTTCAATTTTATTGACTTCATATAAAAGTAGACATTCTAAGAGTTTCTCTTGTATACACACACACAATAAAAACAAAACGTTGTGCCTTTGTAAAATAAAGAATAACGGGGCGCGCTTTCTGCCGTCCGTTTCCTCTCCGCAAACTCGTTTGTTCAACTATGAAATTGGGTTCCTTTTTGTGACCGTTTTTTCTTCATTTTGTTAATCTGTTCATTTAAGTGACATATTTCATGTATAACCCTATTTATTCCTTTTACACATGTACACTTTTATTCTGTTTTTCTCCACTCACAAGCGCCGCAGTCGTTTTAGTTTAAACCACGCCCTCTCGTCTTTCATCTTGTATCCTGTATTGGGGCGTAAATCTATTTAATTACTTCAAGAACACAGCTGTAATCAGCACTTAAAATCTTTCTAGTCACTTTATTTCATCATTTTCACATTAATCACAGGGGAACAGACAAAAAGCTGAGGCCCCGATCACACAGAGCGGTTTGTCATTTAAAAACATGGAACGGGGGGGAAAAAAAAACTACAAAGATTACGGTTATAAACACGAGCTTCGGCTAATAGGAAACGAAGGAGGTGTTGCTGTAATTTATAGTACTGACTTCAGTATAACTCAGTGTTGCATAACGCACCCTCACTTCAAAAGCATTATATTTCAATCTAGACCTCTATCTGGTGTAAGTGCAAAATTCCATTTAAGACTTGTGCTGGCTACTGTGTGCAGGCCACCATTGGAATTTACAGACATTCTGAACTCTATTGGAATTAGGTAACATCAGGACTCACTCAATGTCGTAATCATTATATCTAATATTCTCACATGGAATCAATGTTGATTTCATCGCTCTGCGGACACCTCCGGGACAGGTGCTGGTCCTCCATCTGATCTGGATACGGCCCGGATCCAGCTGACTACATGCGCTGTGGTCGTGTCTAGGTGCAGGTCCACCATCTGATCTTGATATGGCCCTGAAAGAAATGGGAAAAGGAAAGAAGGAGGACTGAGTCCACAGGGAGCCGTGGCGACCGGAGTCGTCACGACACCCCCTCACCGTTGCCCAAGGACCCAGTCCCAAACGTATCGCCCACCGAACCTACCATGGGATGGAGAACAGAGTCCAGAGGGAGCTGTGGCGACCGGAGTCGTCACAACACCCCCACCGTCGCCCAAGGACTCAGACCCAAACGCATCAATCCCACCCAAGGGTTTAGCCGATACCTGCCTGGGTTTGACGCGACTTCCCTGCAGCCAGACTCCTTGAGGCAACGGCTGGGACGGTGGGCGCCCACCGTCTCAATCATCAGCCCAAGAAATCAGACCAGAGGCAGTTTCGCGGCAACCCCAGGGGGGGGTGTCGACAAAAAACCCATGGGTGGCTCTGCGCCCAGGTTCCTTCAGCACTCCCTGGGGGGTGTCCAACTCCCAGCAGACTGACTCCCTGTGGCAACGGTCGGGACAGTGGGCGCCCAATGTCTTAACTGTCGCACTAAGGAATCAGCCGCAGTGAGCTGCAACACCCCTCATTGAGTTGCCGAAAGGAACCTGGACCCATCGCCACACCGAACCTTCCATGGGACGGAGGACTCAGTCCGCAGGGAGTTTCCCACACGGTTTCGCCAACCGTCCCAAACGTCGCCCACCGAAACCTACCATGGAATACAGTAGAGAGTCCACAGGGAACCATGGCGTTCGGGAACATCACGACACCGTCCCAACCGTCGGCCCGAGGACTCAGTCTGCAGGAAGTCGTGGCACCGTCCCCAAGGGGTGGAGGAAGTTCTGAAATAGATCAAGAAACGACAAAGTCAGTATGCTCAGCATTCTGAATTCAACGCTAACCTAACCCCTGCTTTGCACTGTTGTTTTGAAAATTAAGAAAAAGCACAGGGTGCACTTTCTGCCGTCTCCATGTTTTTTAGGACCTTGGAGACATGAAAACCCTTTTTCAATTTTATTGACTTCATATAAAAGTAGACATTCTAAGAGTTTCTCTTGTATACACACACACAATAAAAACAAAACGTTGTGCCTTTGTAAAATAAAGAATAACGGGGCGCGCTTTCTGCCGTCCGTTTCCTCTCCGCGAACTCGTTTGTTCAACTATGAAATTGGGTTCCTTTTTGTGACCGTTTTTTCTTCATTTTGTTAATCTGTTCATTTAAGTGACATATTTCATGTATAACCCTATTTATTCCTTTTACACATGTACACTTTTATTCTGTTTTTCTCCACTCACAAGCGCCGCAGTCGTTTTAGTTTAAACCACGCCCTCTCGTCTTTCATCTTGTATCCTGTATTGGGGCGTAAATCTATTTAATTACTTCAAGAACACAGCTGTAATCAGCACTTAAAATCTTTCTAGTCACTTTATTTCATCATTTTCACATTAATCACAGGGGAACAGACAAAAAGCTGAGGCCCCGATCACACAGAGCGGTTTGTCATTTAAAAACATGGAACGGGGGGGAAAAAAAAACTACAAAGATTACGGTTATAAACACGAGCTTCGGCTAATAGGAAACGAAGGAGGTGTTGCTGTAATTTATAGTACTGACTTCAGTATAACTCAGTGTTGCATAACGCACCCTCACTTCAAAAGCATTATATTTGAATCTAGACCTCTATCTGGTGTAAGTGCAAAATTCCATTTAAGACTTGTGCTGGCTACTGTGTGCAGGCCACCATTGGAATTTACAGACATTCTGAACTCTATTGGAATTAGGTAACATCAGGACTCACTCAATGTCGTAATCATTATATCTAATATTCTCACATGGAATCAATGTTGATTTCATCGCTCTGCGGACACCTCCGGGACAGGTGCTGGTCCTCCATCTGATCTGGATACGGCCCGGATCCAGCTGACTACATGCGCTGTGGTCGTGTCTAGGTGCAGGTCCACCATCTGATCTTGATATGGCCCTGAAAGAAATGGGAAAAGGAAAGAAGGAGGACTGAGTCCACAGGGAGCCGTGGCGACCGGAGTCGTCACGACACCCCCTCACCGTTGCCCAAGGACCCAGTCCCAAACGTATCGCCCACCGAACCTACCATGGGATGGAGAACAGAGTCCAGAGGGAGCTGTGGCGACCGGAGTCGTCACAACACCCCCACCGTCGCCCAAGGACTCAGACCCAAACGCATCAATCCCACCCAAGGGTTTAGCCGATACCTGCCTGGGTTTGACGCGACTTCCCTGCAGCCAGACTCCTTGAGGCAACGGCTGGGACGGTGGGCGCCCACCGTCTCAATCATCAGCCCAAGAAATCAGACCAGAGGCAGTTTCGCGGCAACCCCAGGGGGGGGTGTCGACAAAAAACCCATGGGTGGCTCTGCGCCCAGGTTCCTTCAGCACTCCCTGGGGGGTGTCCAACTCCCAGCAGACTGACTCCCTGTGGCAACGGTCGGGACAGTGGGCGCCCAATGTCTTAACTGTCGCACTAAGGAATCAGCCGCAGTGAGCTGCAACACCCCTCATTGAGTTGCCGAAAGGAACCTGGACCCATCGCCACACCGAACCTTCCATGGGACGGAGGACTCAGTCCGCAGGGAGTTTCCCACACGGTTTCGCCAACCGTCCCAAACGTCGCCCACCGAAACCTACCATGGAATACAGTAGAGAGTCCACAGGGAACCATGGCGTTCGGGAACATCACGACACCGTCCCAACCGTCGGCCCGAGGACTCAGTCTGCAGGAAGTCGTGGCACCGTCCCCAAGGGGTGGAGGAAGTTCTGAAATAGATCAAGAAACGACAAAGTCAGTATGCTCAGCATTCTGAATTCAACGCTAACCTAACCCCTGCTTTGCACTGTTGTTTTGAAAATTAAGAAAAAGCACAGGGTGCACTTTCTGCCGTCTCCATGTTTTTTAGGACCTTGGAGACATGAAAACCCTTTTTCAATTTTATTGACTTCATATAAAAGTAGACATTCTAAGAGTTTCTCTTGTATACACACACACAATAAAAACAAAACGTTGTGCCTTTGTAAAATAAAGAATAACGGGGCGCGCTTTCTGCCGTCCGTTTCCTCTCCGCGAACTCGTTTGTTCAACTATGAAATTGGGTTCCTTTTTGTGACCGTTTTTTCTTCATTTTGTTAATCTGTTCATTTAAGTGACATATTTCATGTATAACCCTATTTATTCCTTTTACACATGTACACTTTTATTCTGTTTTTCTCCACTCACAAGCGCCGCAGTCGTTTTAGTTTAAACCACGCCCTCTCGTCTTTCATCTTGTATCCTGTATTGGGGCGTAAATCTATTTAATTACTTCAAGAACACAGCTGTAATCAGCACTTAAAATCTTTCTAGTCACTTTATTTCATCATTTTCACATTAATCACAGGGGAACAGACAAAAAGCTGAGGCCCCGATCACACAGAGCGGTTTGTCATTTAAAAACATGGAACGGGGGGGGGGAAAAAACTACAAAGATTACGGTTATAAACACGAGCTTCGGCTAATAGGAAACGAAGGAGGTGTTGCTGTAATTTATAGTACTGACTTCAGTATAACTCAGTGTTGCATAACGCACCCTCACTTCAAAAGCATTATATTTGAATCTAGACCTCTATCTGGTGTAAGTGCAAAATTCCATTTAAGACTTGTGCTGGCTACTGTGTGCAGGCCACCATTGGAATTTACAGACATTCTGAACTCTATTGGAATTAGGTAACATCAGGACTCACTCAATGTCGTAATCATTATATCTAATATTCTCACATGGAATCAATGTTGATTTCATCGCTCTGCGGACACCTCCGGGACAGGTGCTGGTCCTCCATCTGATCTGGATACGGCCCGGATCCAGCTGACTACATGCGCTGTGGTCGTGTCTAGGTGCAGGTCCACCATCTGATCTTGATATGGCCCTGAAAGAAATGGGAAAAGGAAAGAAGGAGGACTGAGTCCACAGGGAGCCGTGGCGACCGGAGTCGTCACGACACCCCCTCACCGTTGCCCAAGGACCCAGTCCCAAACGTATCGCCCACCGAACCTACCATGGGATGGAGAACAGAGTCCAGAGGGAGCTGTGGCGACCGGAGTCGTCACAACACCCCCACCGTCGCCCAAGGACTCAGACCCAAACGCATCAATCCCACCCAAGGGTTTAGCCGATACCTGCCTGGGTTTGACGCGACTTCCCTGCAGCCAGACTCCTTGAGGCAACGGCTGGGACGGTGGGCGCCCACCGTCTCAATCATCAGCCCAAGAAATCAGACCAGAGGCAGTTTCGCGGCAACCCCAGGGGGGGGTGTCGACAAAAAACCCATGGGTGGCTCTGCGCCCAGGTTCCTTCAGTACTCCCTGGGGGGTGTCCAACTCCCAGCAGACTGACTCCCTGTGGCAACGGTCGGGACAGTGGGCGCCCAATGTCTTAACTGTCGCACTAAGGAATCAGCCGCAGTGAGCTGCAACACCCCTCATTGAGTTGCCGAAAGGAACCTGGACCCATCGCCACACCGAACCTTCCATGGGACGGAGGACTCAGTCCGCAGGGAGTTTCCCACACGGTTTCGCCAACCGTCCCAAACGTCGCCCACCGAAACCTACCATGGAATACAGTAGAGAGTCCACAGGGAACCATGGCGTTCGGGAACATCACGACACCGTCCCAACCGTCGGCCCGAGGACTCAGTCTGCAGGAAGTCGTGGCACCGTCCCCAAGGGGTGGAGGAAGTTCTGAAATAGATCAAGAAACGACAAAGTCAGTATGCTCAGCATTCTGAATTCAACGCTAACCTAACCCCTGCTTTGCACTGTTGTTTTGAAAATTAAGAAAAAGCACAGGGTGCACTTTCTGCCGTCTCCATGTTTTTTAGGACCTTGGAGACATGAAAACCCTTTTTCAATTTTATTGACTTCATATAAAAGTAGACATTCTAAGAGTTTCTCTTGTATACACACACACAATAAAAACAAAACGTTGTGCCTTTGTAAAATAAAGAATAACGGGGCGCGCTTTCTGCCGTCCGTTTCCTCTCCGCGAACTCGTTTGTTCAACTATGAAATTGGGTTCCTTTTTGTGACCGTTTTTTCTTCATTTTGTTAATCTGTTCATTTAAGTGACATATTTCATGTATAACCCTATTTATTCCTTTTACACATGTACACTTTTATTCTGTTTTTCTCCACTCACAAGCGCCGCAGTCGTTTTAGTTTAAACCACGCCCTCTCGTCTTTCATCTTGTATCCTGTATTGGGGCGTAAATCTATTTAATTACTTCAAGAACACAGCTGTAATCAGCACTTAAAATCTTTCTAGTCACTTTATTTCATCATTTTCACATTAATCACAGGGGAACAGACAAAAAGCTGAGGCCCCGATCACACAGAGCGGTTTGTCATTTAAAAACATGGAACGGGGGGGAAAAAAAAACTACAAAGATTACGGTTATAAACACGAGCTTCGGCTAATAGGAAACGAAGGAGGTGTTGCTGTAATTTATAGTACTGACTTCAGTATAACTCAGTGTTGCATAACGCACCCTCACTTCAAAAGCATTATATTTGAATCTAGACCTCTATCTGGTGTAAGTGCAAAATTCCATTTAAGACTTGTGCTGGCTACTGTGTGCAGGCCACCATTGGAATTTACAGACATTCTGAACTCTATTGGAATTAGGTAACATCAGGACTCACTCAATGTCGTAATCATTATATCTAATATTCTCACATGGAATCAATGTTGATTTCATCGCTCTGCGGACACCTCCGGGACAGGTGCTGGTCCTCCATCTGATCTGGATACGGCCCGGATCCAGCTGACTACATGCGCTGTGGTCGTGTCTAGGTGCAGGTCCACCATCTGATCTTGATATGGCCCTGAAAGAAATGGGAAAAGGAAAGAAGGAGGACTGAGTCCACAGGGAGCCGTGGCGACCGGAGTCGTCACGACACCCCCTCACCGTTGCCCAAGGACCCAGTCCCAAACGTATCGCCCACCGAACCTACCATGGGATGGAGAACAGAGTCCAGAGGGAGCTGTGGCGACCGGAGTCGTCACAACACCCCCACCGTCGCCCAAGGACTCAGACCCAAACGCATCAATCCCACCCAAGGGTTTAGCCGATACCTGCCTGGGTTTGACGCGACTTCCCTGCAGCCAGACTCCTTGAGGCAACGGCTGGGACGGTGGGCGCCCACCGTCTCAATCATCAGCCCAAGAAATCAGACCAGAGGCAGTTTCGCGGCAACCCCAGGGGGGGGTGTCGACAAAAAACCCATGGGTGGCTCTGCGCCCAGGTTCCTTCAGCACTCCCTGGGGGGTGTCCAACTCCCAGCAGACTGACTCCCTGTGGCAACGGTCGGGACAGTGGGCGCCCAATGTCTTAACTGTCGCACTAAGGAATCAGCCGCAGTGAGCTGCAACACCCCTCATTGAGTTGCCGAAAGGAACCTGGACCCATCGCCACACCGAACCTTCCATGGGACGGAGGACTCAGTCCGCAGGGAGTTTCCCACACGGTTTCGCCAACCGTCCCAAACGTCGCCCACCGAAACCTACCATGGAATACAGTAGAGAGTCCACAGGGAACCATGGCGTTCGGGAACATCACGACACCGTCCCAACCGTCGGCCCGAGGACTCAGTCTGCAGGAAGTCGTGGCACCGTCCCCAAGGGGTGGAGGAAGTTCTGAAATAGATCAAGAAACGACAAAGTCAGTATGCTCAGCATTCTGAATTCAACGCTAACCTAACCCCTGCTTTGCACTGTTGTTTTGAAAATTAAGAAAAAGCACAGGGTGCACTTTCTGCCGTCTCCATGTTTTTTAGGACCTTGGAGACATGAAAACCCTTTTTCAATTTTATTGACTTCATATAAAAGTAGACATTCTAAGAGTTTCTCTTGTATACACACACACAATAAAAACAAAACGTTGTGCCTTTGTAAAATAAAGAATAACGGGGCGCGCTTTCTGCCGTCCGTTTCCTCTCCGCGAACTCGTTTGTTCAACTATGAAATTGGGTTCCTTTTTGTGACCGTTTTTTCTTCATTTTGTTAATCTGTTCATTTAAGTGACATATTTCATGTATAACCCTATTTATTCCTTTTACACATGTACACTTTTATTCTGTTTTTCTCCACTCACAAGCGCCGCAGTCGTTTTAGTTTAAACCACGCCCTCTCGTCTTTCATCTTGTATCCTGTATTGGGGCGTAAATCTATTTAATTACTTCAAGAACACAGCTGTAATCAGCACTTAAAATCTTTCTAGTCACTTTATTTCATCATTTTCACATTAATCACAGGGGAACAAACAATAAGCTGAGGCCCCGATCACACAGAGCGGTTTGTCATTTAAAAACATGGAACGGGGGGGGAAAAAAAACTACAAAGATTACGGTTATAAACACGAGCTTCGGCTAATAGGAAACGAAGGAGGTGTTGCTGTAATTTATAGTACTGACTTCAGTATAACTCAGTGTTGCATAACGCACCCTCACTTCAAAAGCATTATATTTGAATCTAGACCTCTATCTGGTGTAAGTGCAAAATTCCATTTAAGACTTGTGCTGGCTACTGTGTGCAGGCCACCATTGGAATTTACAGACATTCTGAACTCTATTGGAATTAGGTAACATCAGGACTCACTCAATGTCGTAATCATTATATCTAATATTCTCACATGGAATCAATGTTGATTTCATCGCTCTGCGGACACCTCCGGGACAGGTGCTGGTCCTCCATCTGATCTGGATACGGCCCGGATCCAGCTGACTACATGCGCTGTGGTCGTGTCTAGGTGCAGGTCCACCATCTGATCTTGATATGGCCCTGAAAGAAATGGGAAAAGGAAAGAAGGAGGACTGAGTCCACAGGGAGCCGTGGCGACCGGAGTCGTCACGACACCCCCTCACCGTTGCCCAAGGACCCAGTCCCAAACGTATCGCCCACCGAACCTACCATGGGATGGAGAACAGAGTCCAGAGGGAGCTGTGGCGACCGGAGTCGTCACAACACCCCCACCGTCGCCCAAGGACTCAGACCCAAACGCATCAATCCCACCCAAGGGTTTAGCCGATACCTGCCTGGGTTTGACGCGACTTCCCTGCAGCCAGACTCCTTGAGGCAACGGCTGGGACGGTGGGCGCCCACCGTCTCAATCATCAGCCCAAGAAATCAGACCAGAGGCAGTTTCGCGGCAACCCCAGGGGGGGGTGTCGACAAAAAACCCATGGGTGGCTCTGCGCCCAGGTTCCTTCAGCACTCCCTGGGGGGTGTCCAACTCCCAGCAGACTGACTCCCTGTGGCAACGGTCGGGACAGTGGGCGCCCAATGTCTTAACTGTCGCACTAAGGAATCAGCCGCAGTGAGCTGCAACACCCCTCATTGAGTTGCCGAAAGGAACCTGGACCCATCGCCACACCGAACCTTCCATGGGACGGAGGACTCAGTCCGCAGGGAGTTTCCCACACGGTTTCGCCAACCGTCCCAAACGTCGCCCACCGAAACCTACCATGGAATACAGTAGAGAGTCCACAGGGAACCATGGCGTTCGGGAACATCACGACACCGTCCCAACCGTCGGCCCGAGGACTCAGTCTGCAGGAAGTCGTGGCACCGTCCCCAAGGGGTGGAGGAAGTTCTGAAATAGATCAAGAAACGACAAAGTCAGTATGCTCAGCATTCTGAATTCAACGCTAACCTAACCCCTGCTTTGCACTGTTGTTTTGAAAATTAAGAAAAAGCACAGGGTGCACTTTCTGCCGTCTCCATGTTTTTTAGGACCTTGGAGACATGAAAACCCTTTTTCAATTTTATTGACTTCATATAAAAGTAGACATTCTAAGAGTTTCTCTTGTATACACACACACAATAAAAACAAAACGTTGTGCCTTTGTAAAATAAAGAATAACGGGGCGCGCTTTCTGCCGTCCGTTTCCTCTCCGCGAACTCGTTTGTTCAACTATGAAATTGGGTTCCTTTTTGTGACCGTTTTTTCTTCATTTTGTTAATCTGTTCATTTAAGTGACATATTTCATGTATAACCCTATTTATTCCTTTTACACATGTACACTTTTATTCTGTTTTTCTCCACTCACAAGCGCCGCAGTCGTTTTAGTTTAAACCACGCCCTCTCGTCTTTCATCTTGTATCCTGTATTGGGGCGTAAATCTATTTAATTACTTCAAGAACACAGCTGTAATCAGCACTTAAAATCTTTCTAGTCACTTTATTTCATCATTTTCACATTAATCACAGGGGAACAAACAATAAGCTGAGGCCCCGATCACACAGAGCGGTTTGTCATTTAAAAACATGGAACGGGGGGGGAAAAAAAACTACAAAGATTACGGTTATAAACACGAGCTTCGGCTAATAGGAAACGAAGGAGGTGTTGCTGTAATTTATAGTACTGACTTCAGTATAACTCAGTGTTGCATAACGCACCCTCACTTCAAAAGCATTATATTTGAATCTAGACCTCTATCTGGTGTAAGTGCAAAATTCCATTTAAGACTTGTGCTGGCTACTGTGTGCAGGCCACCATTGGAATTTACAGACATTCTGAACTCTATTGGAATTAGGTAACATCAGGACTCACTCAATGTCGTAATCATTATATCTAATATTCTCACATGGAATCAATGTTGATTTCATCGCTCTGCGGACACCTCCGGGACAGGTGCTGGTCCTCCATCTGATCTGGATACGGCCCGGATCCAGCTGACTACATGCGCTGTGGTCGTGTCTAGGTGCAGGTCCACCATCTGATCTTGATATGGCCCTGAAAGAAATGGGAAAAGGAAAGAAGGAGGACTGAGTCCACAGGGAGCCGTGGCGACCGGAGTCGTCACGACACCCCCTCACCGTTGCCCAAGGACCCAGTCCCAAACGTATCGCCCACCGAACCTACCATGGGATGGAGAACAGAGTCCAGAGGGAGCTGTGGCGACCGGAGTCGTCACAACACCCCCACCGTCGCCCAAGGACTCAGACCCAAACGCATCAATCCCACCCAAGGGTTTAGCCGATACCTGCCTGGGTTTGACGCGACTTCCCTGCAGCCAGACTCCTTGAGGCAACGGCTGGGACGGTGGGCGCCCACCGTCTCAATCATCAGCCCAAGAAATCAGACCAGAGGCAGTTTCGCGGCAACCCCAGGGGGGGGTGTCGACAAAAAACCCATGGGTGGCTCTGCGCCCAGGTTCCTTCAGCACTCCCTGGGGGGTGTCCAACTCCCAGCAGACTGACTCCCTGTGGCAACGGTCGGGACAGTGGGCGCCCAATGTCTTAACTGTCGCACTAAGGAATCAGCCGCAGTGAGCTGCAACACCCCTCATTGAGTTGCCGAAAGGAACCTGGACCCATCGCCACACCGAACCTTCCATGGGACGGAGGACTCAGTCCGCAGGGAGTTTCCCACACGGTTTCGCCAACCGTCCCAAACGTCGCCCACCGAAACCTACCATGGAATACAGTAGAGAGTCCACAGGGAACCATGGCGTTCGGGAACATCACGACACCGTCCCAACCGTCGGCCCGAGGACTCAGTCTGCAGGAAGTCGTGGCACCGTCCCCAAGGGGTGGAGGAAGTTCTGAAATAGATCAAGAAACGACAAAGTCAGTATGCTCAGCATTCTGAATTCAACGCTAACCTAACCCCTGCTTTGCACTGTTGTTTTGAAAATTAAGAAAAAGCACAGGGTGCACTTTCTGCCGTCTCCATGTTTTTTAGGACCTTGGAGACATGAAAACCCTTTTTCAATTTTATTGACTTCATATAAAAGTAGACATTCTAAGAGTTTCTCTTGTATACACACACACAATAAAAACAAAACGTTGTGCCTTTGTAAAATAAAGAATAACGGGGCGCGCTTTCTGCCGTCCGTTTCCTCTCCGCGAACTCGTTTGTTCAACTATGAAATTGGGTTCCTTTTTGTGACCGTTTTTTCTTCATTTTGTTAATCTGTTCATTTAAGTGACATATTTCATGTATAACCCTATTTATTACTTTTACACATGTACACTTTTATTCTGTTTTTCTCCACTCACAAGCGCCGCAGTCGTTTTAGTTTAAACCACGCCCTCTCGTCTTTCATCTTGTATCCTGTATTGGGGCGTAAATCTATTTAATTACTTCAAGAACACAGCTGTAATCAGCACTTAAAATCTTTCTAGTCACTTTATTTCATCATTTTCACATTAATCACAGGGGAACAGACAAAAAGCTGAGGCCCCGATCACACAGAGCGGTTTGTCATTTAAAAACATGGAACGGGGGGGGGGAAAAAACTACAAAGATTACGGTTATAAACACGAGCTTCGGCTAATAGGAAACGAAGGAGGTGTTGCTGTAATTTATAGTACTGACTTCAGTATAACTCAGTGTTGCATAACGCACCCTCACTTCAAAAGCATTATATTTGAATCTAGACCTCTATCTGGTGTAAGTGCAAAATTCCATTTAAGACTTGTGCTGGCTACTGTGTGCAGGCCACCATTGGAATTTACAGACATTCTGAACTCTATTGGAATTAGGTAACATCAGGACTCACTCAATGTCGTAATCATTATATCTAATATTCTCACATGGAATCAATGTTGATTTCATCGCTCTGCGGACACCTCCGGGACAGGTGCTGGTCCTCCATCTGATCTGGATACGGCCCGGATCCAGCTGACTACATGCGCTGTGGTCGTGTCTAGGTGCAGGTCCACCATCTGATCTTGATATGGCCCTGAAAGAAATGGGAAAAGGAAAGAAGGAGGACTGAGTCCACAGGGAGCCGTGGCGACCGGAGTCGTCACGACACCCCCTCACCGTTGCCCAAGGACCCAGTCCCAAACGTATCGCCCACCGAACCTACCATGGGATGGAGAACAGAGTCCAGAGGGAGCTGTGGCGACCGGAGTCGTCACAACACCCCCACCGTCGCCCAAGGACTCAGACCCAAACGCATCAATCCCACCCAAGGGTTTAGCCGATACCTGCCTGGGTTTGACGCGACTTCCCTGCAGCCAGACTCCTTGAGGCAACGGCTGGGACGGTGGGCGCCCACCGTCTCAATCATCAGCCCAAGAAATCAGACCAGAGGCAGTTTCGCGGCAACCCCAGGGGGGGGTGTCGACAAAAAACCCATGGGTGGCTCTGCGCCCAGGTTCCTTCAGCACTCCCTGGGGGGTGTCCAACTCCCAGCAGACTGACTCCCTGTGGCAACGGTCGGGACAGTGGGCGCCCAATGTCTTAACTGTCGCACTAAGGAATCAGCCGCAGTGAGCTGCAACACCCCTCATTGAGTTGCCGAAAGGAACCTGGACCCATCGCCACACCGAACCTTCCATGGGACGGAGGACTCAGTCCGCAGGGAGTTTCCCACACGGTTTCGCCAACCGTCCCAAACGTCGCCCACCGAAACCTACCATGGAATACAGTAGAGAGTCCACAGGGAACCATGGCGTTCGGGAACATCACGACACCGTCCCAACCGTCGGCCCGAGGACTCAGTCTGCAGGAAGTCGTGGCACCGTCCCCAAGGGGTGGAGGAAGTTCTGAAATAGATCAAGAAACGACAAAGTCAGTATGCTCAGCATTCTGAATTCAACGCTAACCTAACCCCTGCTTTGCACTGTTGTTTTGAAAATTAAGAAAAAGCACAGGGTGCACTTTCTGCCGTCTCCATGTTTTTTAGGACCTTGGAGACATGAAAACCCTTTTTCAATTTTATTGACTTCATATAAAAGTAGACATTCTAAGAGTTTCTCTTGTATACACACACACAATAAAAACAAAACGTTGTGCCTTTGTAAAATAAAGAATAACGGGGCGCGCTTTCTGCCGTCCGTTTCCTCTCCGCGAACTCGTTTGTTCAACTATGAAATTGGGTTCCTTTTTGTGACCGTTTTTTCTTCATTTTGTTAATCTGTTCATTTAAGTGACATATTTCATGTATAACCCTATTTATTCCTTTTACACATGTACACTTTTATTCTGTTTTTCTCCACTCACAAGCGCCGCAGTCGTTTTAGTTTAAACCACGCCCTCTCGTCTTTCATCTTGTATCCTGTATTGGGGCGTAAATCTATTTAATTACTTCAAGAACACAGCTGTAATCAGCACTTAAAATCTTTCTAGTCACTTTATTTCATCATTTTCACATTAATCACAAGGGAACAGACAAAAAGCTGAGGCCCCGATCACACAGAGCGGTTTGTCATTTAAAAACATGGAACGGGGGGGGGGGAAAAACTACAAAGATTACGGTTATAAACACGAGCTTCGGCTAATAGGAAACGAAGGAGGTGTTGCTGTAATTTATAGTACTGACTTCAGTATAACTCAGTGTTGCATAACGCACCCTCACTTCAAAAGCATTATATTTGAATCTAGACCTCTATCTGGTGTAAGTGCAAAATTCCATTTAAGACTTGTGCTGGCTACTGTGTGCAGGCCACCATTGGAATTTACAGACATTCTGAACTCTATTGGAATTAGGTAACATCAGGACTCACTCAATGTCGTAATCATTATATCTAATATTCTCACATGGAATCAATGTTGATTTCATCGCTCTGCGGACACCTCCGGGACAGGTGCTGGTCCTCCATCTGATCTGGATACGGCCCGGATCCAGCTGACTACATGCGCTGTGGTCGTGTCTAGGTGCAGGTCCACCATCTGATCTTGATATGGCCCTGAAAGAAATGGGAAAAGGAAAGAAGGAGGACTGAGTCCACAGGGAGCCGTGGCGACCGGAGTCGTCACGACACCCCCTCACCGTTGCCCAAGGACCCAGTCCCAAACGTATCGCCCACCGAACCTACCATGGGATGGAGAACAGAGTCCAGAGGGAGCTGTGGCGACCGGAGTCGTCACAACACCCCCACCGTCGCCCAAGGACTCAGACCCAAACGCATCAATCCCACCCAAGGGTTTAGCCGATACCTGCCTGGGTTTGACGCGACTTCCCTGCAGCCAGACTCCTTGAGGCAACGGCTGGGACGGTGGGCGCCCACCGTCTCAATCATCAGCCCAAGAAATCAGACCAGAGGCAGTTTCGCGGCAACCCCAGGGGGGGGTGTCGACAAAAAACCCATGGGTGGCTCTGCGCCCAGGTTCCTTCAGTACTCCCTGGGGGGTGTCCAACTCCCAGCAGACTGACTCCCTGTGGCAACGGTCGGGACAGTGGGCGCCCAATGTCTTAACTGTCGCACTAAGGAATCAGCCGCAGTGAGCTGCAACACCCCTCATTGAGTTGCCGAAAGGAACCTGGACCCATCGCCACACCGAACCTTCCATGGGACGGAGGACTCAGTCCGCAGGGAGTTTCCCACACGGTTTCGCCAACCGTCCCAAACGTCGCCCACCGAAACCTACCATGGAATACAGTAGAGAGTCCACAGGGAACCATGGCGTTCGGGAACATCACGACACCGTCCCAACCGTCGGCCCGAGGACTCAGTCTGCAGGAAGTCGTGGCACCGTCCCCAAGGGGTGGAGGAAGTTCTGAAATAGATCAAGAAACGACAAAGTCAGTATGCTCAGCATTCTGAATTCAACGCTAACCTAACCCCTGCTTTGCACTGTTGTTTTGAAAATTAAGAAAAAGCACAGGGTGCACTTTCTGCCGTCTCCATGTTTTTTAGGACCTTGGAGACATGAAAACCCTTTTTCAATTTTATTGACTTCATATAAAAGTAGACATTCTAAGAGTTTCTCTTGTATACACACACACAATAAAAACAAAACGTTGTGCCTTTGTAAAATAAAGAATAACGGGGCGCGCTTTCTGCCGTCCGTTTCCTCTCCGCGAACTCGTTTGTTCAACTATGAAATTGGGTTCCTTTTTGTGACCGTTTTTTCTTCATTTTGTTAATCTGTTCATTTAAGTGACATATTTCATGTATAACCCTATTTATTCCTTTTACACATGTACACTTTTATTCTGTTTTTCTCCACTCACAAGCGCCGCAGTCGTTTTAGTTTAAACCACGCCCTCTCGTCTTTCATCTTGTATCCTGTATTGGGGCGTAAATCTATTTAATTACTTCAAGAACACAGCTGTAATCAGCACTTAAAATCTTTCTAGTCACTTTATTTCATCATTTTCACATTAATCACAGGGGAACAGACAAAAAGCTGAGGCCCCGATCACACAGAGCGGTTTGTCATTTAAAAACATGGAACGGGGGGGAAAAAAAAACTACAAAGATTACGGTTATAAACACGAGCTTCGGCTAATAGGAAACGAAGGAGGTGTTGCTGTAATTTATAGTACTGACTTCAGTATAACTCAGTGTTGCATAACGCACCCTCACTTCAAAAGCATTATATTTGAATCTAGACCTCTATCTGGTGTAAGTGCAAAATTCCATTTAAGACTTGTGCTGGCTACTGTGTGCAGGCCACCATTGGAATTTACAGACATTCTGAACTCTATTGGAATTAGGTAACATCAGGACTCACTCAATGTCGTAATCATTATATCTAATATTCTCACATGGAATCAATGTTGATTTCATCGCTCTGCGGACACCTCCGGGACAGGTGCTGGTCCTCCATCTGATCTGGATACGGCCCGGATCCAGCTGACTACATGCGCTGTGGTCGTGTCTAGGTGCAGGTCCACCATCTGATCTTGATATGGCCCTGAAAGAAATGGGAAAAGGAAAGAAGGAGGACTGAGTCCACAGGGAGCCGTGGCGACCGGAGTCGTCACGACACCCCCTCACCGTTGCCCAAGGACCCAGTCCCAAACGTATCGCCCACCGAACCTACCATGGGATGGAGAACAGAGTCCAGAGGGAGCTGTGGCGACCGGAGTCGTCACAACACCCCCACCGTCGCCCAAGGACTCAGACCCAAACGCATCGCCCACCCAAGGGTTTAGCCGATACCTGCCTGGGTTTGACGCGACTTCCCTGCAGCCAGACTCCTTGAGGCAACGGCTGGGACGGTGGGCGCCCACCGTCTCAATCATCAGCCCAAGAAATCAGACCAGAGGCAGTTTCGCGGCAACCCCAGGGGGGGGTGTCGACAAAAAACCCATGGGTGGCTCTGCGCCCAGGTTCCTTCAGCACTCCCTGGGGGGTGTCCAACTCCCAGCAGACTGACTCCCTGTGGCAACGGTCGGGACAGTGGGCGCCCAATGTCTTAACTGTCGCACTAAGGAATCAGCCGCAGTGAGCTGCAACACCCCTCATTGAGTTGCCGAAAGGAACCTGGACCCATCGCCACACCGAACCTTCCATGGGACGGAGGACTCAGTCCGCAGGGAGTTTCCCACACGGTTTCGCCAACCGTCCCAAACGTCGCCCACCGAAACCTACCATGGAATACAGTAGAGAGTCCACAGGGAACCATGGCGTTCGGGAACATCACGACACCGTCCCAACCGTCGGCCCGAGGACTCAGTCTGCAGGAAGTCGTGGCACCGTCCCCAAGGGGTGGAGGAAGTTCTGAAATAGATCAAGAAACGACAAAGTCAGTATGCTCAGCATTCTGAATTCAACGCTAACCTAACCCCTGCTTTGCACTGTTGTTTTGAAAATTAAGAAAAAGCACAGGGTGCACTTTCTGCCGTCTCCATGTTTTTTAGGACCTTGGAGACATGAAAACCCTTTTTCAATTTTATTGACTTCATATAAAAGTAGACATTCTAAGAGTTTCTCTTGTATACACACACACAATAAAAACAAAACGTTGTGCCTTTGTAAAATAAAGAATAACGGGGCGCGCTTTCTGCCGTCCGTTTCCTCTCCGCGAACTCGTTTGTTCAACTATGAAATTGGGTTCCTTTTTGTGACCGTTTTTTCTTCATTTTGTTAATCTGTTCATTTAAGTGACATATTTCATGTATAACCCTATTTATTCCTTTTACACATGTACACTTTTATTCTGTTTTTCTCCACTCACAAGCGCCGCAGTCGTTTTAGTTTAAACCACGCCCTCTCGTCTTTCATCTTGTATCCTGTATTGGGGCGTAAATCTATTTAATTACTTCAAGAACACAGCTGTAATCAGCACTTAAAATCTTTCTAGTCACTTTATTTCATCATTTTCACATTAATCACAGGGGAACAGACAAAAAGCTGAGGCCCCGATCACACAGAGCGGTTTGTCATTTAAAAACATGGAACGGGGTGGAAAAAAAAACTACAAAGATTACGGTTATAAACACGAGCTTCGGCTAATAGGAAACGAAGGAGGTGTTGCTGTAATTTATAGTACTGACTTCAGTATAACTCAGTGTTGCATAACGCACCCTCACTTCAAAAGCATTATATTTGAATCTAGACCTCTATCTGGTGTAAGTGCAAAATTCCATTTAAGACTTGTGCTGGCTACTGTGTGCAGGCCACCATTGGAATTTACAGACATTCTGAACTCTATTGGAATTAGGTAACATCAGGACTCACTCAATGTCGTAATCATTATATCTAATATTCTCACATGGAATCAATGTTGATTTCATCGCTCTGCGGACACCTCCGGGACAGGTGCTGGTCCTCCATCTGATCTGGATACGGCCCGGATCCAGCTGACTACATGCGCTGTGGTCGTGTCTAGGTGCAGGTCCACCATCTGATCTTGATATGGCCCTGAAAGAAATGGGAAAAGGAAAGAAGGAGGACTGAGTCCACAGGGAGCCGTGGCGACCGGAGTCGTCACGACACCCCCTCACCGTTGCCCAAGGACCCAGTCCCAAACGTATCGCCCACCGAACCTACCATGGGATGGAGAACAGAGTCCAGAGGGAGCTGTGGCGACCGGAGTCGTCACAACACCCCCACCGTCGCCCAAGGACTCAGACCCAAACGCATCAATCCCACCCAAGGGTTTAGCCGATACCTGCCTGGGTTTGACGCGACTTCCCTGCAGCCAGACTCCTTGAGGCAACGGCTGGGACGGTGGGCGCCCACCGTCTCAATCATCAGCCCAAGAAATCAGACCAGAGGCAGTTTCGCGGCAACCCCAGGGGGGGGTGTCGACAAAAAACCCATGGGTGGCTCTGCGCCCAGGTTCCTTCAGCACTCCCTGGGGGGTGTCCAACTCCCAGCAGACTGACTCCCTGTGGCAACGGTCGGGACAGTGGGCGCCCAATGTCTTAACTGTCGCACTAAGGAATCAGCCGCAGTGAGCTGCAACACCCCTCATTGAGTTGCCGAAAGGAACCTGGACCCATCGCCACACCGAACCTTCCATGGGACGGAGGACTCAGTCCGCAGGGAGTTTCCCACACGGTTTCGCCAACCGTCCCAAACGTCGCCCACCGAAACCTACCATGGAATACAGTAGAGAGTCCACAGGGAACCATGGCGTTCGGGAACATCACGACACCGTCCCAACCGTCGGCCCGAGGACTCAGTCTGCAGGAAGTCGTGGCACCGTCCCCAAGGGGTGGAGGAAGTTCTGAAATAGATCAAGAAACGACAAAGTCAGTATGCTCAGCATTCTGAATTCAACGCTATCCTAACCCCTGCTTTGCACTGTTGTTTTGAAAATTAAGAAAAAGCACAGGGTGCACTTTCTGCCGTCTCCATGTTTTTTAGGACCTTGGAGACATGAAAACCCTTTTTCAATTTTATTGACTTCATATAAAAGTAGACATTCTAAGAGTTTCTCTTGTATACACACACACAATAAAAACAAAACGTTGTGCCTTTGTAAAATAAAGAATAACGGGGCGCGCTTTCTGCCGTCCGTTTCCTCTCCGCAAACTCGTTTGTTCAACTATGAAATTGGGTTCCTTTTTGTGACCGTTTTTTCTTCATTTTGTTAATCTGTTAATTTAAGTGACATATTTCATGTATAACCCTATTTATTCCTTTTACACATGTACACTTTTATTCTGTTTTTCTCCACTCACAAGCGCCGCAGTCGTTTTAGTTTAAACCACGCCCTCTCGTCTTTCATCTTGTATCCTGTATTGGGGCGTAAATCTATTTAATTACTTCAAGAACACAGCTGTAATCAGCACTTAAAATCTTTCTAGTCACTTTATTTCATCATTTTCACATTAATCACAGGGGAACAAACAATAAGCTGAGGCCCCGATCACACAGAGCGGTTTGTCATTTAAAAACATGGAACGGGGGGGGGGAAAAAACTACAAAGATTACGGTTATAAACACGAGCTTCGGCTAATAGGAAACGAAGGAGGTGTTGCTGTAATTTATAGTACTGACTTCAGTATAACTCAGTGTTGCATAACGCACCCTCACTTCAAAAGCATTATATTTGAATCTAGACCTCTATCTGGTGTAAGTGCAAAATTCCATTTAAGACTTGTGCTGGCTACTGTGTGCAGGCCACCATTGGAATTTACAGACATTCTGAACTCTATTGGAATTAGGTAACATCAGGACTCACTCAATGTCGTAATCATTATATCTAATATTCTCACATGGAATCAATGTTGATTTCATCGCTCTGCGGACACCTCCGGGACAGGTGCTGGTCCTCCATCTGATCTGGATACGGCCCGGATCCAGCTGACTACATGCGCTGTGGTCGTGTCTAGGTGCAGGTCCACCATCTGATCTTGATATGGCCCTGAAAGAAATGGGAAAAGGAAAGAAGGAGGACTGAGTCCACAGGGAGCCGTGGCGACCGGAGTCGTCACGACACCCCCTCACCGTTGCCCAAGGACCCAGTCCCAAACGTATCGCCCACCGAACCTACCATGGGATGGAGAACAGAGTCCAGAGGGAGCTGTGGCGACCGGAGTCGTCACAACACCCCCACCGTCGCCCAAGGACTCAGACCCAAACGCATCAATCCCACCCAAGGGTTTAGCCGATACCTGCCTGGGTTTGACGCGACTTCCCTGCAGCCAGACTCCTTGAGGCAACGGCTGGGACGGTGGGCGCCCACCGTCTCAATCATCAGCCCAAGAAATCAGACCAGAGGCAGTTTCGCGGCAACCCCAGGGGGGGGTGTCGACAAAAAACCCATGGGTGGCTCTGCGCCCAGGTTCCTTCAGCACTCCCTGGGGGGTGTCCAACTCCCAGCAGACTGACTCCCTGTGGCAACGGTCGGGACAGTGGGCGCCCAATGTCTTAACTGTCGCACTAAGGAATCAGCCGCAGTGAGCTGCAACACCCCTCATTGAGTTGCCGAAAGGAACCTGGACCCATCGCCACACCGAACCTTCCATGGGACGGAGGACTCAGTCCGCAGGGAGTTTCCCACACGGTTTCGCCAACCGTCCCAAACGTCGCCCACCGAAACCTACCATGGAATACAGTAGAGAGTCCACAGGGAACCATGGCGTTCGGGAACATCACGACACCGTCCCAACCGTCGGCCCGAGGACTCAGTCTGCAGGAAGTCGTGGCACCGTCCCCAAGGGGTGGAGGAAGTTCTGAAATAGATCAAGAAACGACAAAGTCAGTATGCTCAGCATTCTGAATTCAACGCTAACCTAACCCCTGCTTTGCACTGTTGTTTTGAAAATTAAGAAAAAGCACAGGGTGCACTTTCTGCCGTCTCCATGTTTTTTAGGACCTTGGAGACATGAAAACCCTTTTTCAATTTTATTGACTTCATATAAAAGTAGACATTCTAAGAGTTTCTCTTGTATACACACACACAATAAAAACAAAACGTTGTGCCTTTGTAAAATAAAGAATAACGGGGCGCGCTTTCTGCCGTCCGTTTCCTCTCCGCGAACTCGTTTGTTCAACTATGAAATTGGGTTCCTTTTTGTGACCGTTTTTTCTTCATTTTGTTAATCTGTTCATTTAAGTGACATATTTCATGTATAACCCTATTTATTCCTTTTACACATGTACACTTTTATTCTGTTTTTCTCCACTCACAAGCGCCGCAGTCGTTTTAGTTTAAACCACGCCCTCTCGTCTTTCATCTTGTATCCTGTATTGGGGCGTAAATCTATTTAATTACTTCAAGAACACAGCTGTAATCAGCACTTAAAATCTTTCTAGTCACTTTATTTCATCATTTTCACATTAATCACAGGGGAACAGACAAAAAGCTGAGGCCCCGATCACACAGAGCGGTTTGTCATTTAAAAACATGGAACGGGGGGGGGGAAAAAACTACAAAGATTACGGTTATAAACACGAGCTTCGGCTAATAGGAAACGAAGGAGGTGTTGCTGTAATTTATAGTACTGACTTCAGTATAACTCAGTGTTGCATAACGCACCCTCACTTCAAAAGCATTATATTTGAATCTAGACCTCTATCTGGTGTAAGTGCAAAATTCCATTTAAGACTTGTGCTGGCTACTGTGTGCAGGCCACCATTGGAATTTACAGACATTCTGAACTCTATTGGAATTAGGTAACATCAGGACTCACTCAATGTCGTAATCATTATATCTAATATTCTCACATGGAATCAATGTTGATTTCATCGCTCTGCGGACACCTCCGGGACAGGTGCTGGTCCTCCATCTGATCTGGATACGGCCCGGATCCAGCTGACTACATGCGCTGTGGTCGTGTCTAGGTGCAGGTCCACCATCTGATCTTGATATGGCCCTGAAAGAAATGGGAAAAGGAAAGAAGGAGGACTGAGTCCACAGGGAGCCGTGGCGACCGGAGTCGTCACGACACCCCCTCACCGTTGCCCAAGGACCCAGTCCCAAACGTATCGCCCACCGAACCTACCATGGGATGGAGAACAGAGTCCAGAGGGAGCTGTGGCGACCGGAGTCGTCACAACACCCCCACCGTCGCCCAAGGACTCAGACCCAAACGCATCAATCCCACCCAAGGGTTTAGCCGATACCTGCCTGGGTTTGACGCGACTTCCCTGCAGCCAGACTCCTTGAGGCAACGGCTGGGACGGTGGGCGCCCACCGTCTCAATCATCAGCCCAAGAAATCAGACCAGAGGCAGTTTCGCGGCAACCCCAGGGGGGGGTGTCGACAAAAAACCCATGGGTGGCTCTGCGCCCAGGTTCCTTCAGTACTCCCTGGGGGGTGTCCAACTCCCAGCAGACTGACTCCCTGTGGCAACGGTCGGGACAGTGGGCGCCCAATGTCTTAACTGTCGCACTAAGGAATCAGCCGCAGTGAGCTGCAACACCCCTCATTGAGTTGCCGAAAGGAACCTGGACCCATCGCCACACCGAACCTTCCATGGGACGGAGGACTCAGTCCGCAGGGAGTTTCCCACACGGTTTCGCCAACCGTCCCAAACGTCGCCCACCGAAACCTACCATGGAATACAGTAGAGAGTCCACAGGGAACCATGGCGTTCGGGAACATCACGACACCGTCCCAACCGTCGGCCCGAGGACTCAGTCTGCAGGAAGTCGTGGCACCGTCCCCAAGGGGTGGAGGAAGTTCTGAAATAGATCAAGAAACGACAAAGTCAGTATGCTCAGCATTCTGAATTCAACGCTAACCTAACCCCTGCTTTGCACTGTTGTTTTGAAAATTAAGAAAAAGCACAGGGTGCACTTTCTGCCGTCTCCATGTTTTTTAGGACCTTGGAGACATGAAAACCCTTTTTCAATTTTATTGACTTCATATAAAAGTAGACATTCTAAGAGTTTCTCTTGTATACACACACACAATAAAAACAAAACGTTGTGCCTTTGTAAAATAAAGAATAACGGGGCGCGCTTTCTGCCGTCCGTTTCCTCTCCGCGAACTCGTTTGTTCAACTATGAAATTGGGTTCCTTTTTGTGACCGTTTTTTCTTCATTTTGTTAATCTGTTCATTTAAGTGACATATTTCATGTATAACCCTATTTATTCCTTTTACACATGTACACTTTTATTCTGTTTTTCTCCACTCACAAGCGCCGCAGTCGTTTTAGTTTAAACCACGCCCTCTCGTCTTTCATCTTGTATCCTGTATTGGGGCGTAAATCTATTTAATTACTTCAAGAACACAGCTGTAATCAGCACTTAAAATCTTTCTAGTCACTTTATTTCATCATTTTCACATTAATCACAGGGGAACAGACAAAAAGCTGAGGCCCCGATCACACAGAGCGGTTTGTCATTTAAAAACATGGAACGGGGGGGAAAAAAAAACTACAAAGATTACGGTTATAAACACGAGCTTCGGCTAATAGGAAACGAAGGAGGTGTTGCTGTAATTTATAGTACTGACTTCAGTATAACTCAGTGTTGCATAACGCACCCTCACTTCAAAAGCATTATATTTGAATCTAGACCTCTATCTGGTGTAAGTGCAAAATTCCATTTAAGACTTGTGCTGGCTACTGTGTGCAGGCCACCATTGGAATTTACAGACATTCTGAACTCTATTGGAATTAGGTAACATCAGGACTCACTCAATGTCGTAATCATTATATCTAATATTCTCACATGGAATCAATGTTGATTTCATCGCTCTGCGGACACCTCCGGGACAGGTGCTGGTCCTCCATCTGATCTGGATACGGCCCGGATCCAGCTGACTACATGCGCTGTGGTCGTGTCTAGGTGCAGGTCCACCATCTGATCTTGATATGGCCCTGAAAGAAATGGGAAAAGGAAAGAAGGAGGACTGAGTCCACAGGGAGCCGTGGCGACCGGAGTCGTCACGACACCCCCTCACCGTTGCCCAAGGACCCAGTCCCAAACGTATCGCCCACCGAACCTACCATGGGATGGAGAACAGAGTCCAGAGGGAGCTGTGGCGACCGGAGTCGTCACAACACCCCCACCGTCGCCCAAGGACTCAGACCCAAACGCATCAATCCCACCCAAGGGTTTAGCCGATACCTGCCTGGGTTTGACGCGACTTCCCTGCAGCCAGACTCCTTGAGGCAACGGCTGGGACGGTGGGCGCCCACCGTCTCAATCATCAGCCCAAGAAATCAGACCAGAGGCAGTTTCGCGGCAACCCCAGGGGGGGGTGTCGACAAAAAACCCATGGGTGGCTCTGCGCCCAGGTTCCTTCAGCACTCCCTGGGGGGTGTCCAACTCCCAGCAGACTGACTCCCTGTGGCAACGGTCGGGACAGTGGGCGCCCAATGTCTTAACTGTCGCACTAAGGAATCAGCCGCAGTGAGCTGCAACACCCCTCATTGAGTTGCCGAAAGGAACCTGGACCCATCGCCACACCGAACCTTCCATGGGACGGAGGACTCAGTCCGCAGGGAGTTTCCCACACGGTTTCGCCAACCGTCCCAAACGTCGCCCACCGAAACCTACCATGGAATACAGTAGAGAGTCCACAGGGAACCATGGCGTTCGGGAACATCACGACACCGTCCCAACCGTCGGCCCGAGGACTCAGTCTGCAGGAAGTCGTGGCACCGTCCCCAAGGGGTGGAGGAAGTTCTGAAATAGATCAAGAAACGACAAAGTCAGTATGCTCAGCATTCTGAATTCAACGCTAACCTAACCCCTGCTTTGCACTGTTGTTTTGAAAATTAAGAAAAAGCACAGGGTGCACTTTCTGCCGTCTCCATGTTTTTTAGGACCTTGGAGACATGAAAACCCTTTTTCAATTTTATTGACTTCATATAAAAGTAGACATTCTAAGAGTTTCTCTTGTATACACACACACAATAAAAACAAAACGTTGTGCCTTTGTAAAATAAAGAATAACGGGGCGCGCTTTCTGCCGTCCGTTTCCTCTCCGCGAACTCGTTTGTTCAACTATGAAATTGGGTTCCTTTTTGTGACCGTTTTTTCTTCATTTTGTTAATCTGTTCATTTAAGTGACATATTTCATGTATAACCCTATTTATTCCTTTTACACATGTACACTTTTATTCTGTTTTTCTCCACTCACAAGCGCCGCAGTCGTTTTAGTTTAAACCACGCCCTCTCGTCTTTCATCTTGTATCCTGTATTGGGGCGTAAATCTATTTAATTACTTCAAGAACACAGCTGTAATCAGCACTTAAAATCTTTCTAGTCACTTTATTTCATCATTTTCACATTAATCACAGGGGAACAGACAAAAAGCTGAGGCCCCGATCACACAGAGCGGTTTGTCATTTAAAAACATGGAACGGGGTGGAAAAAAAAACTACAAAGATTACGGTTATAAACACGAGCTTCGGCTAATAGGAAACGAAGGAGGTGTTGCTGTAATTTATAGTACTGACTTCAGTATAACTCAGTGTTGCATAACGCACCCTCACTTCAAAAGCATTATATTTGAATCTAGACCTCTATCTGGTGTAAGTGCAAAATTCCATTTAAGACTTGTGCTGGCTACTGTGTGCAGGCCACCATTGGAATTTACAGACATTCTGAACTCTATTGGAATTAGGTAACATCAGGACTCACTCAATGTCGTAATCATTATATCTAATATTCTCACATGGAATCAATGTTGATTTCATCGCTCTGCGGACACCTCCGGGACAGGTGCTGGTCCTCCATCTGATCTGGATACGGCCCGGATCCAGCTGACTACATGCGCTGTGGTCGTGTCTAGGTGCAGGTCCACCATCTGATCTTGATATGGCCCTGAAAGAAATGGGAAAAGGAAAGAAGGAGGACTGAGTCCACAGGGAGCCGTGGCGACCGGAGTCGTCACGACACCCCCTCACCGTTGCCCAAGGACCCAGTCCCAAACGTATCGCCCACCGAACCTACCATGGGATGGAGAACAGAGTCCAGAGGGAGCTGTGGCGACCGGAGTCGTCACAACACCCCCACCGTCGCCCAAGGACTCAGACCCAAACGCATCGCCCACCCAAGGGTTTAGCCGATACCTGCCTGGGTTTGACGCGACTTCCCTGCAGCCAGACTCCTTGAGGCAACGGCTGGGACGGTGGGCGCCCACCGTCTCAATCATCAGCCCAAGAAATCAGACCAGAGGCAGTTTCGCGGCAACCCCAGGGGGGGGTGTCGACAAAAAACCCATGGGTGGCTCTGCGCCCAGGTTCCTTCAGCACTCCCTGGGGGGTGTCCAACTCCCAGCAGACTGACTCCCTGTGGCAACGGTCGGGACAGTGGGCGCCCAATGTCTTAACTGTCGCACTAAGGAATCAGCCGCAGTGAGCTGCAACACCCCTCATTGAGTTGCCGAAAGGAACCTGGACCCATCGCCACACCGAACCTTCCATGGGACGGAGGACTCAGTCCGCAGGGAGTTTCCCACACGGTTTCGCCAACCGTCCCAAACGTCGCCCACCGAAACCTACCATGGAATACAGTAGAGAGTCCACAGGGAACCATGGCGTTCGGGAACATCACGACACCGTCCCAACCGTCGGCCCGAGGACTCAGTCTGCAGGAAGTCGTGGCACCGTCCCCAAGGGGTGGAGGAAGTTCTGAAATAGATCAAGAAACGACAAAGTCAGTATGCTCAGCATTCTGAATTCAACGCTAACCTAACCCCTGCTTTGCACTGTTGTTTTGAAAATTAAGAAAAAGCACAGGGTGCACTTTCTGCCGTCTCCATGTTTTTTAGGACCTTGGAGACATGAAAACCCTTTTTCAATTTTATTGACTTCATATAAAAGTAGACATTCTAAGAGTTTCTCTTGTATACACACACACAATAAAAACAAAACGTTGTGCCTTTGTAAAATAAAGAATAACGGGGCGCGCTTTCTGCCGTCCGTTTCCTCTCCGCGAACTCGTTTGTTCAACTATGAAATTGGGTTCCTTTTTGTGACCGTTTTTTCTTCATTTTGTTAATCTGTTAATTTAAGTGACATATTTCATGTATAACCCTATTTATTCCTTTTACACATGTACACTTTTATTCTGTTTTTCTCCACTCACAAGCGCCGCAGTCGTTTTAGTTTAAACCACGCCCTCTCGTCTTTCATCTTGTATCCTGTATTGGGGCGTAAATCTATTTAATTACTTCAAGAACACAGCTGTAATCAGCACTTAAAATCTTTCTAGTCACTTTATTTCATCATTTTCACATTAATCACAGGGGAACAAACAATAAGCTGAGGCCCCGATCACACAGAGCGGTTTGTCATTTAAAAACATGGAACGGGGGGGGAAAAAAAACTACAAAGATTACGGTTATAAACACGAGCTTCGGCTAATAGGAAACGAAGGAGGTGTTGCTGTAATTTATAGTACTGACTTCAGTATAACTCAGTGTTGCATAACGCACCCTCACTTCAAAAGCATTATATTTGAATCTAGACCTCTATCTGGTGTAAGTGCAAAATTCCATTTAAGACTTGTGCTGGCTACTGTGTGCAGGCCACCATTGGAATTTACAGACATTCTGAACTCTATTGGAATTAGGTAACATCAGGACTCACTCAATGTCGTAATCATTATATCTAATATTCTCACATGGAATCAATGTTGATTTCATCGCTCTGCGGACACCTCCGGGACAGGTGCTGGTCCTCCATCTGATCTGGATACGGCCCGGATCCAGCTGACTACATGCGCTGTGGTCGTGTCTAGGTGCAGGTCCACCATCTGATCTTGATATGGCCCTGAAAGAAATGGGAAAAGGAAAGAAGGAGGACTGAGTCCACAGGGAGCCGTGGCGACCGGAGTCGTCACGACACCCCCTCACCGTTGCCCAAGGACCCAGTCCCAAACGTATCGCCCACCGAACCTACCATGGGATGGAGAACAGAGTCCAGAGGGAGCTGTGGCGACCGGAGTCGTCACAACACCCCCACCGTCGCCCAAGGACTCAGACCCAAACGCATCAATCCCACCCAAGGGTTTAGCCGATACCTGCCTGGGTTTGACGCGACTTCCCTGCAGCCAGACTCCTTGAGGCAACGGCTGGGACGGTGGGCGCCCACCGTCTCAATCATCAGCCCAAGAAATCAGACCAGAGGCAGTTTCGCGGCAACCCCAGGGGGGGGTGTCGACAAAAAACCCATGGGTGGCTCTGCGCCCAGGTTCCTTCAGCACTCCCTGGGGGGTGTCCAACTCCCAGCAGACTGACTCCCTGTGGCAACGGTCGGGACAGTGGGCGCCCAATGTCTTAACTGTCGCACTAAGGAATCAGCCGCAGTGAGCTGCAACACCCCTCATTGAGTTGCCGAAAGGAACCTGGACCCATCGCCACACCGAACCTTCCATGGGACGGAGGACTCAGTCCGCAGGGAGTTTCCCACACGGTTTCGCCAACCGTCCCAAACGTCGCCCACCGAAACCTACCATGGAATACAGTAGAGAGTCCACAGGGAACCATGGCGTTCGGGAACATCACGACACCGTCCCAACCGTCGGCCCGAGGACTCAGTCTGCAGGAAGTCGTGGCACCGTCCCCAAGGGGTGGAGGAAGTTCTGAAATAGATCAAGAAACGACAAAGTCAGTATGCTCAGCATTCTGAATTCAACGCTAACCTAACCCCTGCTTTGCACTGTTGTTTTGAAAATTAAGAAAAAGCACAGGGTGCACTTTCTGCCGTCTCCATGTTTTTTAGGACCTTGGAGACATGAAAACCCTTTTTCAATTTTATTGACTTCATATAAAAGTAGACATTCTAAGAGTTTCTCTTGTATACACACACACAATAAAAACAAAACGTTGTGCCTTTGTAAAATAAAGAATAACGGGGCGCGCTTTCTGCCGTCCGTTTCCTCTCCGCGAACTCGTTTGTTCAACTATGAAATTGGGTTCCTTTTTGTGACCGTTTTTTCTTCATTTTGTTAATCTGTTCATTTAAGTGACATATTTCATGTATAACCCTATTTATTCCTTTTACACATGTACACTTTTATTCTGTTTTTCTCCACTCACAAGCGCCGCAGTCGTTTTAGTTTAAACCACGCCCTCTCGTCTTTCATCTTGTATCCTGTATTGGGGCGTAAATCTATTTAATTACTTCAAGAACACAGCTGTAATCAGCACTTAAAATCTTTCTAGTCACTTTATTTCATCATTTTCACATTAATCACAAGGGAACAGACAAAAAGCTGAGGCCCCGATCACACAGAGCGGTTTGTCATTTAAAAACATGGAACGGGGGGGGGGAAAAAACTACAAAGATTACGGTTATAAACACGAGCTTCGGCTAATAGGAAACGAAGGAGGTGTTGCTGTAATTTATAGTACTGACTTCAGTATAACTCAGTGTTGCATAACGCACCCTCACTTCAAAAGCATTATATTTGAATCTAGACCTCTATCTGGTGTAAGTGCAAAATTCCATTTAAGACTTGTGCTGGCTACTGTGTGCAGGCCACCATTGGAATTTACAGACATTCTGAACTCTATTGGAATTAGGTAACATCAGGACTCACTCAATGTCGTAATCATTATATCTAATATTCTCACATGGAATCAATGTTGATTTCATCGCTCTGCGGACACCTCCGGGACAGGTGCTGGTCCTCCATCTGATCTGGATACGGCCCGGATCCAGCTGACTACATGCGCTGTGGTCGTGTCTAGGTGCAGGTCCACCATCTGATCTTGATATGGCCCTGAAAGAAATGGGAAAAGGAAAGAAGGAGGACTGAGTCCACAGGGAGCCGTGGCGACCGGAGTCGTCACGACACCCCCTCACCGTTGCCCAAGGACCCAGTCCCAAACGTATCGCCCACCGAACCTACCATGGGATGGAGAACTGAGTCCAGAGGCTGTAATTTATAGAACTGACTTCAGTATAACTCAGTGTTGCATAACGCACCCTCACTTCAAAAGCATTATATTTGAATCTAGACCTCTATCTGGTGTAAGTGCAAAATTCCATAGATTTTCCATAGAGTTGCCAAAAGGAACCTGGACCCATCGCCACACCGAACCTTCCATGGGACGGAGGACTCAGTCCGCAGGGAGTTTCCCACACGGTTTCGCCAACCGTCCCAAACGTCGCCCACCGAAACCTACCATGGAATACAGTAGAGAGTCCACAGGGAACCATGGCGTTCGGGAACATCACGACACCGTCCCAACCGTCGGCCCGAGGACTCAGTCTGCAGGAAGTCGTGGCACCGTCCCCAAGGGGTGGAGGAAGTTCTGAAATAGATCAAGAAACGACAAAGTCAGTATGCTCAGCATTCTGAATTCAACGCTATCCTAACCCCTGCTTTGCACTGTTGTTTTGAAAATTAAGAAAAAGCACAGGGTGCACTTTCTGCCGTCTCCATGTTTTTTAGGACCTTGGAGACATGAAAACCCTTTTTCAATTTTATTGACTTCATATAAAAGTAGACATTCTAAGAGTTTCTCTTGTATACACACACACAATAAAAACAAAACGTTGTGCCTTTGTAAAATAAAGAATAACGGGGCGCGCTTTCTGCCGTCCGTTTCCTCTCCGCGAACTCGTTTGTTCAACTATGAAATTGGGTTCCTTTTTGTGACCGTTTTTTCTTCATTTTGTTAATCTGTTAATTTAAGTGACATATTTCATGTATAACCCTATTTATTCCTTTTACACATGTACACTTTTATTCTGTTTTTCTCCACTCACAAGCGCCGCAGTCGTTTTAGTTTAAACCACGCCCTCTCGTCTTTCATCTTGTATCCTGTATTGGGGCGTAAATCTATTTAATTACTTCAAGAACACAGCTGTAATCAGCACTTAAAATCTTTCTAGTCACTTTATTTCATCATTTTCACATTAATCACAGGGGAACAAACAATAAGCTGAGGCCCCGATCACACAGAGCGGTTTGTCATTTAAAAACATGGAACGGGGGGGAAAAAAAAACTACAAAGATTACGGTTATAAACACGAGCTTCGGCTAATAGGAAACGAAGGAGGTGTTGCTGTAATTTATAGTACTGACTTCAGTATAACTCAGTGTTGCATAACGCACCCTCACTTCAAAAGCATTATATTTGAATCTAGACCTCTATCTGGTGTAAGTGCAAAATTCCATTTAAGACTTGTGCTGGCTACTGTGTGCAGGCCACCATTGGAATTTACAGACATTCTGAACTCTATTGGAATTAGGTAACATCAGGACTCACTCAATGTCGTAATCATTATATCTAATATTCTCACATGGAATCAATGTTGATTTCATCGCTCTGCGGACACCTCCGGGACAGGTGCTGGTCCTCCATCTGATCTGGATACGGCCCGGATCCAGCTGACTACATGCGCTGTGGTCGTGTCTAGGTGCAGGTCCACCATCTGATCTTGATATGGCCCTGAAAGAAATGGGAAAAGGAAAGAAGGAGGACTGAGTCCACAGGGAGCCGTGGCAACCGGAGTCGTCACGACACCCCCTCACCGTTGCCCAAGGACCCAGTCCCAAACGTATCGCCCACCGAACCTACCATGGGATGGAGAACAGAGTCCAGAGGGAGCTGTGGCGACCGGAGTCGTCACAACACCCCCACCGTCGCCCAAGGACTCAGACCCAAACGCATCGCCCACCCAAGGGTTTAGCCGATACCTGCCTGGGTTTGACGCGACTTCCCTGCAGCCAGACTCCTTGAGGCAACGGCTGGGACGGTGGGCGCCCACCGTCTCAATCATCAGCCCAAGAAATCAGACCAGAGGCAGTTTCGCGGCAACCCCAGGGGGGGGTGTCGACAAAAAAACCATGGGTGGCTCTGCGCCCAGGTTCCTTCAGCACTCCCTGGGGGGTGTCCAACTCCCAGCAGACTGACTCCCTGTGGCAACGGTCGGGACAGTGGGCGCCCAATGTCTTAACTGTCGCACTAAGGAATCAGCCGCAGTGAGCTGCAACACCCCTCATTGAGTTGCCGAAAGGAACCTGGACCCATCGCCACACCGAACCTTCCATGGGACGGAGGACTCAGTCCGCAGGGAGTTTCCCACACGGTTTCGCCAACCGTCCCAAACGTCGCCCACCGAAACCTACCATGGAATACAGTAGAGAGTCCACAGGGAACCATGGCGTTCGGGAACATCACGACACCGTCCCAACCGTCGGCCCGAGGACTCAGTCTGCAGGAAGTCGTGGCACCGTCCCCAAGGGGTGGAGGAAGTTCTGAAATAGATCAAGAAACGACAAAGTCAGTATGCTCAGCATTCTGAATTCAACGCTATCCTAACCCCTGCTTTGCACTGTTGTTTTGAAAATTAAGAAAAAGCACAGGGTGCACTTTCTGCCGTCTCCATGTTTTTTAGGACCTTGGAGACATGAAAACCCTTTTTCAATTTTATTGACTTCATATAAAAGTAGACATTCTAAGAGTTTCTCTTGTATACACACACACAATAAAAACAAAACGTTGTGCCTTTGTAAAATAAAGAATAACGGGGCGCGCTTTCTGCCGTCCGTTTCCTCTCCGCGAACTCGTTTGTTCAACTATGAAATTGGGTTCCTTTTTGTGACCGTTTTTTCTTCATTTTGTTGCTCTGTATAAATTCGTGTAAAAAACTACAAAGATTACGGTTATAAACACGAGCTTCGGCTAATAGGAAACGAAGGAGGTGTTGCTGTAATTTATAGTACTGACTTCAGTATAACTCAGTGTTGCATAACGCACCCTCACTTCAAAAGCATTATATTTGAATCTAGACCTCTATCTGGTGTAAGTGCAAAATTCCATTTAAGACTTGTGCTGGCTACTGTGTGCAGGCCACCATTGGAATTTACAGACATTCTGAACTCTATTGGAATTAGGTAACATCAGGACTCACTCAATGTCGTAATCATTATATCTAATATTCTCACATGGAATCAATGTTGATTTCATCGCTCTGCGGACACCTCCGGGACAGGTGCTGGTCCTCCATCTGATCTGGATACGGCCCGGATCCAGCTGACTACATGCGCTGTGGTCGTGTCTAGGTGCAGGTCCACCATCTGATCTTGATATGGCCCTGAAAGAAATGGGAAAAGGAAAGAAGGAGGACTGAGTCCACAGGGAGCCGTGGCGACCGGAGTCGTCACGACACCCCCTCACCGTTGCCCAAGGACCCAGTCCCAAACGTATCGCCCACCGAACCTACCATGGGATGGAGAACTGAGTCCAGAGGCTGTAATTTATAGAACTGACTTCAGTATAACTCAGTGTTGCATAACGCACCCTCACTTCAAAAGCATTATATTTGAATCTAGACCTCTATCTGGTGTAAGTGCAAAATTCCATAGATTTTCCATAGAGTTGCCAAAAGGAACCTGGACCCATCGCCACACCGAACCTTCCATGGGACGGAGGACTCAGTCCGCAGGGAGTTTCCCACACGGTTTCGCCAACCGTCCCAAACGTCGCCCACCGAAACCTACCATGGAATACAGTAGAGAGTCCACAGGGAACCAT
>NW_028118207.1:0-38793 GCF_965113295.1 Leuciscus leuciscus | reverse complement strand
AAATACCGACTGTTTTAAGGAATAAACGCAGAATTTTTGGTTCTTGTCGTGTTTAACACAATCTACACTCGATCGCGCGAGGATATCCATCGTGAAAAATCGCAGCTTGAATTTTTTTTTAGTTACCATCGAAGTGAAAGACAGGTCCTTTCTGTGGTATAAATACAACGTACAACAAAACTACAACTCCCAGCAGGCAATTGGGTCCATTGGCTGCGCGCGCACACACACTCAATAAATCAATGAATGACACTTACCCATTAGAAAACGCAAATGCATACGTCCTGGGACGGTAACACCAGTCAAATTAAATCATTCAAGGAAAATACATCTTTGCAGTGCATACACAAAAGTGCCAATAATATATTTTCACTGCATTTACAATTGCAGAAATAAAGCTATGAGATCGTTATTACAATTAGAAATCAGAAAAAAAAAAAAAAAAAAAAAAAAAAAAAACTTTTTTTTTTTTTTTTTTTATATATGTCCAAATAGAAAACTGTTATTTAAAATGGTAATAATACATCACAATACTGTAGTTTATAGCCTAGGCTACTATATTTTAATCAAATAAATGCAGGCTGGGGGAGCAGTGCAAGAGACTTATTTCAAAAACATTTAAAAAATCCACCTGACACACACACACACAAGTTTCAAGTTTTGAAAAATACAACAACAAACAATACTTTTGAACGGTACAGTTGGTTTCATTACAACATTTACACTACATTTATTCATTTAACATAACCTTTATTGACTTAGAAAATGAAGAAAATGACAGGCTAATTAATATGTTATATGAATTTGTGTTTCAATATGTGGCATCGTCAGGTTTTCATACCTCAAATTAAAACCCAGTGATGTCTAATGGTAACAAAATAAAAACGAAACTAAGATTATGCCCTGTATCATGAAGAAAACATAGGTTTATTTTGTGTTACATGACACCTATTGGTGTTGCCTATATGAACAGTGCTAATTCAGGTTAAGAATACACTGTGACAGAGGCAAAACAATTTATTAAAATAATAATAACAACAATAACAATAATGATTATGACGACGCATGCAAAACAGAGAGAAAAGACTCAATTCTATTCGAATAATTACACAATACCACTGTTACGTTCCCAATTCATTTTCTAGGGGCAAAAGGGAAAGTAGCTTTAAAGCTAAAATGAACAGCGACAAAGAAAAGTTAACCTATCTGAGTCCCAGCACACAATACACAAAGTAAGATTTCCAATACATTTATTTACAATAAGTGATAAATACAGTGCAAAAAGAATCCTAAACAAACAGCTCCAAAAGAAAAAGAAATGAAGCCTGTTCTTCAGGAGCAGGTAAAGCCAAATCAAACAAAAGATCTCACTACCCGGTAGAAGGAACACCTAATTGACCTACAACAATCAACACAAATAAACAACAGAACTCTTACCTTACTTCCTAACTAACAAAAAACAGGAGAAAATGAGAAAAGAAAAATGGCACCCACTCCCTACTGCTCCAACACTCAACAATGGGCAAGCAATTCAAAGCTGCACACTACAGCCGTAACAACACATTTAAGCGTAACAACACACTTAAGCTTAACATACACCAACAAGAGCAACACTCCAAGTCTGGTAACACAACAGTCTCAGGCCACATTTACACATAGCCGGGTATTTAGAGAAACGAATATTTCTCCCCCTCCGTTTTCAAAAATAACATCGTGCACGCAATATCGTTTTCAAAAAAAGTTGTCGTTTACATCAACCCGCATAAATACAAAGGGGCGGCAGTGTAAGGAGAAGGATAAAGCCATGCAAGCCAATCAGAATCCTCAAAATCGACAACGACGAATAGCACGAGCGACTTCCTGTTCCTTTCAAAACAATAGACATGGCGCGAGGTTCGTTCGTGTGGACAGACAGCGCGGCAAATGCAAACAGGCCAAAAGCGTTTTCACAAAAGTAAAAATGAGTACCACTTTAACAGCATCCATGATCAAATAGTAGCCAAACAAACTCATAGACAGTATGGAACAAACTCTGAACATAGGGCGCTCACATGACGTAAGCATTTTCTGGCGCATAATGTGACGTTTGAGAACCTAAAACCCCGTTTCTCCCAGTTGACACGGCAACACATAACCGGCGTTTTCAGAAATCTCCACTTTGGCCGGAGTTTTTAGAAATAATCGTTCTCTGGGATAAAAACTGCGTTTTCGTGTAAATGACAGGCCAAAACGCAGGGAAATATCTGCGTTTTCCCATCGTGTAAACGGGGCCTCAGGCTCTTGGGAGAAGAAACCTCTCCCAGTCCCAGTCCCAGTCCCAGTCCCAGTCCCAGTCCCAGTCCCAGTCCCAGTCCCAGTCCCAGTCCCAGTCCAAGTCTCTCTCTCTCCCCCCCGGCTCTGCTTAAATACTGGATCCTCTTGCCATTGATGAGGAACAGCTGGTAGGTCCCATCACCTAGATTAGGACAGGGAGGAGCACAAGAAATTGGACAAAAAAAAACAAACAAAAAAACCTTTTAATATATGTCCAAATAGAAACTGTTATTTAAAATGGTAATAATATATCACAATACTGTAGTTTATAGCCTAGGCTACTATATTTTAATCAAATAAATGCAGGCTGGGGGAGCAGCGCAAGAGACTTATTTCAAAAACATTAAAAAAATCCACCTGACACACACACACAAGTTTCAAGTTTTGAAAAATACAACAACAAACAGTAATATTGTAAAGTATAATAACAATTGAATTTATAATTAGCCTATATAGGATTATGTAATGGTTCACAAAATTCACGGTTCAATCACTGTCTGTTGTTGCATTGAGACTCTGGTAGGGCTTTA
The DNA here is from genome assembly GCF_965113295.1 of Leuciscus leuciscus. Classification (NCBI taxonomy): domain Eukaryota; kingdom Metazoa; phylum Chordata; class Actinopteri; order Cypriniformes; family Leuciscidae; genus Leuciscus; species Leuciscus leuciscus. The sequence continues at coordinate 35,950 of NW_028118207.1, read as the reverse complement.
TTTTGAAATTCTCGTCAGCAAAATAGAGGGAAAACAAACAATATTGACAATATTGTTTATAAAATGTTACTCACCATGTTCATTTATGGTAAATCTGACTGTTCCGTTGCGTTCGCACCACATACTTGATAATCGTGCTGTAAACATTGCCTACGCCAATAGCAGGCGCTTATAATTGTGACGTGCGCCAATGGCAGCTGCAAAGGAGAAGCAATATGGGAAATACCGACTGTTTTAAGGAATAAACGCAGAATTTTTGGTTCTTGTCGTGTTTAACACAATCTACACTCGATCGCGCGAGGATATCCATCGTGAAAAATCGCAGCTTGAATTTTTTTTTAGTTACCATCGAAGTGAAAGACAGGTCCTTTCTGTGGTATAAATACAACGTACAACAAAACTACAACTCCCAGCAGGCAATTGGGTCCATTGGCTGCGCGCGCACACACACTCAATAAATCAATGAATGACACTTACCCATTAGAAAACGCAAATGCATACGTCCTGGGACGGTAACACCAGTCAAATTAAATCATTCAAGGAAAATACATCTTTGCAGTGCATACACAGAAGTGCCAATAATATATTTTCACTGCATTTACAATTGCAGAAATAAAGCTATGAGATCGTTATTACAATTAGAAATCAGAAAAAAAAAAAAAAAAAGAAAAAAAAACACTTTTTTTTTTTTTTTTTTTATATATGTCCAAATAGAAAACTGTTATTTAAAATGGTAATAATACATCACAATACTGTAGTTTATAGCCTAGGCTACTATATTTTAATCAAATAAATGCAGGCTGGGGGAGCAGTGCAAGAGACTTATTTCAAAAACATTTAAAAAATCCACCTGACACACACACACACAAGTTTCAAGTTTTGAAAAATACAACAACAAACAGTACTTTTGAACGGTACAGTTGGTTTCATTACAACATTTACACTACATTTATTCATTTAACATAACCTTTATTGACTTAGAAAATGAAGAAAATGACAGGCTAATTAATATGTTATATGAATTTGTGTTTCAATATGTGGCATCGTCAGGTTTTCATACCTCAAATTAAAACCCAGTGATGTCTAATGGTAACAAAATAAAAACGAAACTAAGATTATGCCCTGTATCATGAAGAAAACATAGGTTTATTTTGTGTTACATGACACCTATTGGTGTTGCCTATATGAACAGTGCTAATTCAGGTTAAGAATACACTGTGACAGAGGCAAAACAATTTATTAAAATAATAATAACAACAATAACAATAATGATTATGACGACGCATGCAAAACAGAGAGAAAAGACTCAATTCTATTCGAATAATTACACAATACCACTGTTACGTTCCCAATTCATTTTCTAGGGGCAAAAGGGAAAGTAGCTTTAAAGCTAAAATGAACAGCGACAAAGAAAAGTTAACCTATCTGAGTCCCAGCACACAATACACAAAGTAAGATTTCCAATACATTTATTTACAATAAGTGATAAATACAGTGCAAAAAGAATCCTAAACAAACAGCTCCAAAAGAAAAAGAAATGAAGCCTGTTCTTCAGGAGCAGGTAAAGCCAAATCAAACAAAAGATCTCACTACCCGGTAGAAGGAACACCTAATTGACCTACAACAATCAACACAAATAAACAACAGAACTCTTACCTTACTTCCTAACTAACAAAAAACAGGAGAAAATGAGAAAAGAAAAATGGCACCCACTCCCTACTGCTCCAACACTCAACAATGGGCAAGCAATTCAAAGCTGCACACTACAGCCGTAACAACACATTTAAGCGTAACAACACACTTAAGCTTAACATACACCAACAAGAGCAACACTCCAAGTCTGGTAACACAACAGTCTCAGGCCACATTTACACATAGCCGGGTATTTAGAGAAACGAATATTTCTCCCCCTCCGTTTTCAAAAATAACATCGTGCACGCAATATCGTTTTCAAAAAAAGTTGTCGTTTACATCAACCCGCATAAATACAAAGGGGCGGCAGTGTAAGGAGAAGGATAAAGCCATGCAAGCCAATCAGAATCCTCAAAATCGACAACGACGAATAGCACGAGCGACTTCCTGTTCCTTTCAAAACAATAGACATGGCGCGAGGTTCGTTCGTGTGGACAGACAGCGCGGCAAATGCAAACAGGCCAAAAGCGTTTTCACAAAAGTAAAAATGAGTACCACTTTAACAGCATCCATGATCAAATAGTAGCCAAACAAACTCATAGACAGTATGGAACAAACTCTGAACATAGGGCGCTCACATGACGTAAGCATTTTCTGGCGCATAATGTGACGTTTGAGAACCTAAAACCCCGTTTCTCCCAGTTGACACGGCAACACATAACCGGCGTTTTCAGAAATCTCCACTTTGGCCGGAGTTTTTAGAAATAATCGTTCTCTGGGATAAAAACTGCGTTTTCGTGTAAATGACAGGCCAAAACGCAGGGAAATATCTGCGTTTTCCCATCGTGTAAACGGGGCCTCAGGCTCTTGGGAGAAGAAACCTCTCCCAGTCCCAGTCCCAGTCCCAGTCCCAGTCCCAGTCCCAGTCCCAGTCCCAGTCCCAGTCCCAGTCCCAGTCCCAGTCCCAGTCCCAGTCCCAGTCCCAGTCCCAGTCCCAGTCCCAGTCTCTCTCTCTCCCCCCCGGCTCTGCTTAAATACTGGATCCTCTTGCCATTGATGAGGAACAGCTGGTAGGTCCCATCACCTAGATTAGGACAGGGAGGAGCACAAGAAATTGGACAAAAAAAAACAAACAAAAAAACCTTTTAATATATGTCCAAATAGAAAACTGTTATTTAAAATGGTAATAATACATCACAATACTGTAGTTTATAGCCTAGGCTACTATATTTTAATCAAATAAATGCAGGCTGGGGGAGCAGTGCAAGAGACTTATTTCAAAAACATTTAAAAAATCCACCTGACACACACACACACAAGTTTCAAGTTTTGAAAAATACAACAACAAACAGTACTTTTGAACGGTACAGTTGGTTTCATTACAACATTTACACTACATTTATTCATTTAACATAACCTTTATTGACTTAGAAAATGAAGAAAATGACAGGCTAATTAATATGTTATATGAATTTGTGTTTCAATATGTGGCATCGTCAGGTTTTCATACCTCAAATTAAAACCCAGTGATGTCTAATGGTAACAAAATAAAAACGAAACTAAGATTATGCCCTGTATCATGAAGAAAACATAGGTTTATTTTGTGTTACATGACACCTATTGGTGTTGCCTATATGAACAGTGCTAATTCAGGTTAAGAATACACTGTGACAGAGGCAAAACAATTTATTAAAATAATAATAACAACAATAACAATAATGATTATGACGACGCATGCAAAACAGAGAGAAAAGACTCAATTCTATTCGAATAATTACACAATACCACTGTTACGTTCCCAATTCATTTTCTAGGGGCAAAAGGGAAAGTAGCTTTAAAGCTAAAATGAACAGCGACAAAGAAAAGTTAACCTATCTGAGTCCCAGCACACAATACACAAAGTAAGATTTCCAATACATTTATTTACAATAAGTGATAAATACAGTGCAAAAAGAATCCTAAACAAACAGCTCCAAAAGAAAAAGAAATGAAGCCTGTTCTTCAGGAGCAGGTAAAGCCAAATCAAACAAAAGATCTCACTACCCGGTAGAAGGAACACCTAATTGACCTACAACAATCAACACAAATAAACAACAGAACTCTTACCTTACTTCCTAACTAACAAAAAACAGGAGAAAATGAGAAAAGAAAAATGGCACCCACTCCCTACTGCTCCAACACTCAACAATGGGCAAGCAATTCAAAGCTGCACACTACAGCCGTAACAACACATTTAAGCGTAACAACACACTTAAGCTTAACATACACCAACAAGAGCAACACTCCAAGTCTGGTAACACAACAGTCTCAGGCCACATTTACACATAGCCGGGTATTTAGAGAAACGAATATTTCTCCCCCTCCGTTTTCAAAAATAACATCGTGCACGCAATATCGTTTTCAAAAAAAGTTGTCGTTTACATCAACCCGCATAAATACAAAGGGGCGGCAGTGTAAGGAGAAGGATAAAGCCATGCAAGCCAATCAGAATCCTCAAAATCGACAACGACGAATAGCACGAGCGACTTCCTGTTCCTTTCAAAACAATAGACATGGCGCGAGGTTCGTTCGTGTGGACAGACAGCGCGGCAAATGCAAACAGGCCAAAAGCGTTTTCACAAAAGTAAAAATGAGTACCACTTTAACAGCATCCATGATCAAATAGTAGCCAAACAAACTCATAGACAGTATGGAACAAACTCTGAACATAGGGCGCTCACATGACGTAAGCATTTTCTGGCGCATAATGTGACGTTTGAGAACCTAAAACCCCGTTTCTCCCAGTTGACACGGCAACACATAACCGGCGTTTTCAGAAATCTCCACTTTGGCCGGAGTTTTTAGAAATAATCGTTCTCTGGGATAAAAACTGCGTTTTCGTGTAAATGACAGGCCAAAACGCAGGGAAATATCTGCGTTTTCCCATCGTGTAAACGGGGCCTCAGGCTCTTGGGAGAAGAAACCTCTCCCAGTCCCAGTCCCAGTCCCAGTCCCAGTCCCAGTCCCAGTCCCAGTCCCAGTCTCTCTCTCTCCCCCCCGGCTCTGCTTAAATACTGGATCCTCTTGCCATTGATGAGGAACAGCTGGTAGGTCCCATCACCTAGATTAGGACAGGGAGGAGCACAAGAAATTGGACAAAAAAAAACAAACAAAAAAACCTTTTAATATATGTCCAAATAGAAACTGTTATTTAAAATGGTAATAATATATCACAATACTGTAGTTTATAGCCTAGGCTACTATATTTTAATCAAATAAATGCAGGCTGGGGGAGCAGCGCAAGAGACTTATTTCAAAAACATTAAAAAAATCCACCTGACACACACACACAAGTTTCAAGTTTTGAAAAATACAACAACAAACAGTAATATTGTAAAGTATAATAACAATTGAATTTATAATTAGCCTATATAGGATTATGTAATGGTTCACAAAATTCACGGTTCAATCACTGTCTGTTGTTGCATTGAGACTCTGGTAGGGCTTTATTTTGAAATTCTCGTCAGCAAAATAGAGGGAAAACAAACAATATTGACAATATTGTTTATAAAATGTTACTCACCATGTTCATTTATGGTAAATCTGACTGTTCCGTTGCGTTCGCACCACATACTTGATAATCGTGCTGTAAACATTGCCTACGCCAATAGCAGGCGCTTATAATTGTGACGTGCGCCAATGGCAGCTGCAAAGGAGAAGCAATATGGGAAATACCGACTGTTTTAAGGAATAAACGCAGAATTTTTGGTTCTTGTCGTGTTTAACACAATCTACACTCGATCGCGCGAGGATATCCATCGTGAAAAATCGCAGCTTGAATTTTTTTTTAGTTACCATCGAAGTGAAAGACAGGTCCTTTCTGTGGTATAAATACAACGTACAACAAAACTACAACTCCCAGCAGGCAATTGGGTCCATTGGCTGCGCGCGCACACACACTCAATAAATCAATGAATGACACTTACCCATTAGAAAACGCAAATGCATACGTCCTGGGACGGTAACACCAGTCAAATTAAATCATTCAAGGAAAATACATCTTTGCAGTGCATACACAGAAGTGCCAATAATATATTTTCACTGCATTTACAATTGCAGAAATAAAGCTATGAGATCGTTATTACAATTAGAAATCAGAAAAAAAAAAAAAAAAAGAAAAAAAAACACTTTTTTTTTTATTTTTTTTATATATGTCCAAATAGAAAACTGTTATTTAAAATGGTAATAATACATCACAATACTGTAGTTTATAGCCTAGGCTACTATATTTTAATCAAATAAATGCAGGCTGGGGGAGCAGTGCAAGAGACTTATTTCAAAAACATTTAAAAAATCCACCTGACACACACACACACAAGTTTCAAGTTTTGAAAAATACAACAACAAACAGTACTTTTGAACGGTACAGTTGGTTTCATTACAACATTTACACTACATTTATTCATTTAACATAACCTTTATTGACTTAGAAAATGAAGAAAATGACAGGCTAATTAATATGTTATATGAATTTGTGTTTCAATATGTGGCATCGTCAGGTTTTCATACCTCAAATTAAAACCCAGTGATGTCTAATGGTAACAAAATAAAAACGAAACTAAGATTATGCCCTGTATCATGAAGAAAACATAGGTTTATTTTGTGTTACATGACACCTATTGGTGTTGCCTATATGAACAGTGCTAATTCAGGTTAAGAATACACTGTGACAGAGGCAAAACAATTTATTAAAATAATAATAACAACAATAACAATAATGATTATGACGACGCATGCAAAACAGAGAGAAAAGACTCAATTCTATTCGAATAATTACACAATACCACTGTTACGTTCCCAATTCATTTTCTAGGGGCAAAAGGGAAAGTAGCTTTAAAGCTAAAATGAACAGCGACAAAGAAAAGTTAACCTATCTGAGTCCCAGCACACAATACACAAAGTAAGATTTCCAATACATTTATTTACAATAAGTGATAAATACAGTGCAAAAAGAATCCTAAACAAACAGCTCCAAAAGAAAAAGAAATGAAGCCTGTTCTTCAGGAGCAGGTAAAGCCAAATCAAACAAAAGATCTCACTACCCGGTAGAAGGAACACCTAATTGACCTACAACAATCAACACAAATAAACAACAGAACTCTTACCTTACTTCCTAACTAACAAAAAACAGGAGAAAATGAGAAAAGAAAAATGGCACCCACTCCCTACTGCTCCAACACTCAACAATGGGCAAGCAATTCAAAGCTGCACACTACAGCCGTAACAACACATTTAAGCGTAACAACACACTTAAGCTTAACATACACCAACAAGAGCAACACTCCAAGTCTGGTAACACAACAGTCTCAGGCCACATTTACACATAGCCGGGTATTTAGAGAAACGAATATTTCTCCCCCTCCGTTTTCAAAAATAACATCGTGCACGCAATATCGTTTTCAAAAAAAGTTGTCGTTTACATCAACCCGCATAAATACAAAGGGGCGGCAGTGTAAGGAGAAGGATAAAGCCATGCAAGCCAATCAGAATCCTCAAAATCGACAACGACGAATAGCACGAGCGACTTCCTGTTCCTTTCAAAACAATAGACATGGCGCGAGGTTCGTTCGTGTGGACAGACAGCGCGGCAAATGCAAACAGGCCAAAAGCGTTTTCACAAAAGTAAAAATGAGTACCACTTTAACAGCATCCATGATCAAATAGTAGCCAAACAAACTCATAGACAGTATGGAACAAACTCTGAACATAGGGCGCTCACATGACGTAAGCATTTTCTGGCGCATAATGTGACGTTTGAGAACCTAAAACCCCGTTTCTCCCAGTTGACACGGCAACACATAACCGGCGTTTTCAGAAATCTCCACTTTGGCCGGAGTTTTTAGAAATAATCGTTCTCTGGGATAAAAACTGCGTTTTCGTGTAAATGACAGGCCAAAACGCAGGGAAATATCTGCGTTTTCCCATCGTGTAAACGGGGCCTCAGGCTCTTGGGAGAAGAAACCTCCCAGTCCCAGTCCCAGTCCCAGTCCCAGTCCCAGTCCCAGTCCCAGTCCCAGTCCCAGTCCCAGTCCCAGTCCCAGTCCCAGTCCCAGTCTCTCTCTCTCCCCCCCGGCTCTGCTTAAATACTGGATCCTCTTGCCATTGATGAGGAACAGCTGGTAGGTCCCATCACCTAGATTAGGACAGGGAGGAGCACAAGAAATTGGACAAAAAAAAACAAACAAAAAAACCTTTTAATATATGTCCAAATAGAAACTGTTATTTAAAATGGTAATAATATATCACAATACTGTAGTTTATAGCCTAGGCTACTATATTTTAATCAAATAAATGCAGGCTGGGGGAGCAGCGCAAGAGACTTATTTCAAAAACATTAAAAAAATCCACCTGACACACACACACAAGTTTCAAGTTTTGAAAAATACAACAACAAACAGTAATATTGTAAAGTATAATAACAATTGAATTTATAATTAGCCTATATAGGATTATGTAATGGTTCACAAAATTCACGGTTCAATCACTGTCTGTTGTTGCATTGAGACTCTGGTAGGGCTTTATTTTGAAATTCTCGTCAGCAAAATAGAGGGAAAACAAACAATATTGACAATATTGTTTATAAAATGTTACTCACCATGTTCATTTATGGTAAATCTGACTGTTCCGTTGCGTTCGCACCACATACTTGATAATCGTGCTGTAAACATTGCCTACGCCAATAGCAGGCGCTTATAATTGTGACGTGCGCCAATGGCAGCTGCAAAGGAGAAGCAATATGGGAAATACCGACTGTTTTAAGGAATAAACGCAGAATTTTTGGTTCTTGTCGTGTTTAACACAATCTACACTCGATCGCGCGAGGATATCCATCGTGAAAAATCGCAGCTTGAATTTTTTTTTAGTTACCATCGAAGTGAAAGACAGGTCCTTTCTGTGGTATAAATACAACGTACAACAAAACTACAACTCCCAGCAGGCAATTGGGTCCATTGGCTGCGCGCGCACACACACTCAATAAATCAATGAATGACACTTACCCATTAGAAAACGCAAATGCATACGTCCTGGGACGGTAACACCAGTCAAATTAAATCATTCAAGGAAAATACATCTTTGCAGTGCATACACAGAAGTGCCAATAATATATTTTCACTGCATTTACAATTGCAGAAATAAAGCTATGAGATCGTTATTACAATTAGAAATCAGAAAAAAAAAAAAAAAAAGAAAAAAAAACACTTTTTTTTTTATTTTTTTTATATATGTCCAAATAGAAAACTGTTATTTAAAATGGTAATAATACATCACAATACTGTAGTTTATAGCCTAGGCTACTATATTTTAATCAAATAAATGCAGGCTGGGGGAGCAGTGCAAGAGACTTATTTCAAAAACATTTAAAAAATCCACCTGACACACACACACACAAGTTTCAAGTTTTGAAAAATACAACAACAAACAGTACTTTTGAACGGTACAGTTGGTTTCATTACAACATTTACACTACATTTATTCATTTAACATAACCTTTATTGACTTAGAAAATGAAGAAAATGACAGGCTAATTAATATGTTATATGAATTTGTGTTTCAATATGTGGCATCGTCAGGTTTTCATACCTCAAATTAAAACCCAGTGATGTCTAATGGTAACAAAATAAAAACGAAACTAAGATTATGCCCTGTATCATGAAGAAAACATAGGTTTATTTTGTGTTACATGACACCTATTGGTGTTGCCTATATGAACAGTGCTAATTCAGGTTAAGAATACACTGTGACAGAGGCAAAACAATTTATTAAAATAATAATAACAACAATAACAATAATGATTATGACGACGCATGCAAAACAGAGAGAAAAGACTCAATTCTATTCGAATAATTACACAATACCACTGTTACGTTCCCAATTCATTTTCTAGGGGCAAAAGGGAAAGTAGCTTTAAAGCTAAAATGAACAGCGACAAAGAAAAGTTAACCTATCTGAGTCCCAGCACACAATACACAAAGTAAGATTTCCAATACATTTATTTACAATAAGTGATAAATACAGTGCAAAAAGAATCCTAAACAAACAGCTCCAAAAGAAAAAGAAATGAAGCCTGTTCTTCAGGAGCAGGTAAAGCCAAATCAAACAAAAGATCTCACTACCCGGTAGAAGGAACACCTAATTGACCTACAACAATCAACACAAATAAACAACAGAACTCTTACCTTACTTCCTAACTAACAAAAAACAGGAGAAAATGAGAAAAGAAAAATGGCACCCACTCCCTACTGCTCCAACACTCAACAATGGGCAAGCAATTCAAAGCTGCACACTACAGCCGTAACAACACATTTAAGCGTAACAACACACTTAAGCTTAACATACACCAACAAGAGCAACACTCCAAGTCTGGTAACACAACAGTCTCAGGCCACATTTACACATAGCCGGGTATTTAGAGAAACGAATATTTCTCCCCCTCCGTTTTCAAAAATAACATCGTGCACGCAATATCGTTTTCAAAAAAAGTTGTCGTTTACATCAACCCGCATAAATACAAAGGGGCGGCAGTGTAAGGAGAAGGATAAAGCCATGCAAGCCAATCAGAATCCTCAAAATCGACAACGACGAATAGCACGAGCGACTTCCTGTTCCTTTCAAAACAATAGACATGGCGCGAGGTTCGTTCGTGTGGACAGACAGCGCGGCAAATGCAAACAGGCCAAAAGCGTTTTCACAAAAGTAAAAATGAGTACCACTTTAACAGCATCCATGATCAAATAGTAGCCAAACAAACTCATAGACAGTATGGAACAAACTCTGAACATAGGGCGCTCACATGACGTAAGCATTTTCTGGCGCATAATGTGACGTTTGAGAACCTAAAACCCCGTTTCTCCCAGTTGACACGGCAACACATAACCGGCGTTTTCAGAAATCTCCACTTTGGCCGGAGTTTTTAGAAATAATCGTTCTCTGGGATAAAAACTGCGTTTTCGTGTAAATGACAGGCCAAAACGCAGGGAAATATCTGCGTTTTCCCATCGTGTAAACGGGGCCTCAGGCTCTTGGGAGAAGAAACCTCTCCCAGTCCCAGTCCAGTCCCAGTCCCAGTCCCAGTCCCAGTCCCAGTCCCAGTCCCAGTCCCAGTCCCAGTCCCAGTCCCAGTCTCTCTCTCTCCCCCCCGGCTCTGCTTAAATACTGGATCCTCTTGCCATTGATGAGGAACAGCTGGTAGGTCCCATCACCTAGATTAGGACAGGGAGGAGCACAAGAAATTGGACAAAAAAAAACAAACAAAAAAACCTTTTAATATATGTCCAAATAGAAACTGTTATTTAAAATGGTAATAATATATCACAATACTGTAGTTTATAGCCTAGGCTACTATATTTTAATCAAATAAATGCAGGCTGGGGGAGCAGCGCAAGAGACTTATTTCAAAAACATTAAAAAAATCCACCTGACACACACACACAAGTTTCAAGTTTTGAAAAATACAACAACAAACAGTAATATTGTAAAGTATAATAACAATTGAATTTATAATTAGCCTATATAGGATTATGTAATGGTTCACAAAATTCACGGTTCAATCACTGTCTGTTGTTGCATTGAGACTCTGGTAGGGCTTTATTTTGAAATTCTCGTCAGCAAAATAGAGGGAAAACAAACAATATTGACAATATTGTTTATAAAATGTTACTCACCATGTTCATTTATGGTAAATCTGACTGTTCCGTTGCGTTCGCACCACATACTTGATAATCGTGCTGTAAACATTGCCTACGCCAATAGCAGGCGCTTATAATTGTGACGTGCGCCAATGGCAGCTGCAAAGGAGAAGCAATATGGGAAATACCGACTGTTTTAAGGAATAAACGCAGAATTTTTGGTTCTTGTCGTGTTTAACACAATCTACACTCGATCGCGCGAGGATATCCATCGTGAAAAATCGCAGCTTGAATTTTTTTTTAGTTACCATCGAAGTGAAAGACAGGTCCTTTCTGTGGTATAAATACAACGTACAACAAAACTACAACTCCCAGCAGGCAATTGGGTCCATTGGCTGCGCGCGCACACACACTCAATAAATCAATGAATGACACTTACCCATTAGAAAACGCAAATGCATACGTCCTGGGACGGTAACACCAGTCAAATTAAATCATTCAAGGAAAATACATCTTTGCAGTGCATACACAAAAGTGCCAATAATATATTTTCACTGCATTTACAATTGCAGAAATAAAGCTATGAGATCGTTATTACAATTAGAAATCAGAAAAAAAAAAAAAAAAAAAAAAAAATTTTTTTTTTATTTTTTTATATATGTCCAAATAGAAAACTGTTATTTAAAATGGTAATAATACATCACAATACTGTAGTTTATAGCCTAGGCTACTATATTTTAATCAAATAAATGCAGGCTGGGGGAGCAGTGCAAGAGACTTATTTCAAAAACATTAAAAAAATCCACCTGACACACACACACACAAGTTTCAAGTTTTGAAAAATACAACAACAAACAGTACTTTTGAACGGTACAGTTGGTTTCATTACAACATTTACACTACATTTATTCATTTAACATAACCTTTATTGACTTAGAAAATGAAGAAAATGACAGGCTAATTAATATGTTATATGAATTTGTGTTTCAATATGTGGCATCGTCAGGTTTTCATACCTCAAATTAAAACCCAGTGATGTCTAATGGTAACAAAATAAAAACGAAACTAAGATTATGCCCTGTATCATGAAGAAAACATAGGTTTATTTTGTGTTACATGACACCTATTGGTGTTGCCTATATGAACAGTGCTAATTCAGGTTAAGAATACACTGTGACAGAGGCAAAACAATTTATTAAAATAATAATAACAACAATAACAATAATGATTATGACGACGCATGCAAAACAGAGAGAAAAGACTCAATTCTATTCGAATAATTACACAATACCACTGTTACGTTCCCAATTCATTTTCTAGGGGCAAAAGGGAAAGTAGCTTTAAAGCTAAAATGAACAGCGACAAAGAAAAGTTAACCTATCTGAGTCCCAGCACACAATACACAAAGTAAGATTTCCAATACATTTATTTACAATAAGTGATAAATACAGTGCAAAAAGAATCCTAAACAAACAGCTCCAAAAGAAAAAGAAATGAAGCCTGTTCTTCAGGAGCAGGTAAAGCCAAATCAAACAAAAGATCTCACTACCCGGTAGAAGGAACACCTAATTGACTTACAACAATCAACACAAATAAACAACAGAACTCTTACCTTACTTCCTAACTAACAAAAAACAGGAGAAAATGAGAAAAGAAAAATGGCACCCACTCCCTACTGCTCCAACACTCAACAATGGGCAAGCAATTCAAAGCTGCACACTACAGCCGTAACAACACATTTAAGCGTAACAACACACTTAAGCTTAACATACACCAACAAGAGCAACACTCCAAGTCTGGTAACACAACAGTCTCAGGCCACATTTACACATAGCCGGGTATTTAGAGAAACGAATATTTCTCCCCCTCCGTTTTCAAAAATAACATCGTGCACGCAATATCGTTTTCAAAAAAAGTTGTCGTTTACATCAACCCGCATAAATACAAAGGGGCGGCAGTGTAAGGAGAAGGATAAAGCCATGCAAGCCAATCAGAATCCTCAAAATCGACAACGACGAATAGCACGAGCGACTTCCTGTTCCTTTCAAAACAATAGACATGGCGCGAGGTTCGTTCGTGTGGACAGACAGCGCGGCAAATGCAAACAGGCCAAAAGCGTTTTCACAAAAGTAAAAATGAGTACCACTTTAACAGCATCCATGATCAAATAGTAGCCAAACAAACTCATAGACAGTATGGAACAAACTCTGAACATAGGGCGCTCACATGACGTAAGCATTTTCTGGCGCATAATGTGACGTTTGAGAACCTAAAACCCCGTTTCTCCCAGTTGACACGGCAACACATAACCGGCGTTTTCAGAAATCTCCACTTTGGCCGGAGTTTTTAGAAATAATCGTTCTCTGGGATAAAAACTGCGTTTTCGTGTAAATGACAGGCCAAAACGCAGGGAAATATCTGCGTTTTCCCATCGTGTAAACGGGGCCTCAGGCTCTTGGGAGAAGAAACCTCTCCCAGTCCCAGTCCCAGTCCCAGTCCCAGTCCCAGTCCCAGTCCCAGTCCCAGTCCCAGTCCCAGTCTCTCTCTCTCCCCCCCGGCTCTGCTTAAATACTGGATCCTCTTGCCATTGATGAGGAACAGCTGGTAGGTCCCATCACCTAGATTAGGACAGGGAGGAGCACAAGAAATTGGACAAAAAAAAACAAACAAAAAAACCTTTTAATATATGTCCAAATAGAAACTGTTATTTAAAATGGTAATAATATATCACAATACTGTAGTTTATAGCCTAGGCTACTATATTTTAATCAAATAAATGCAGGCTGGGGGAGCAGCGCAAGAGACTTATTTCAAAAACATTAAAAAAATCCACCTGACACACACACACAAGTTTCAAGTTTTGAAAAATACAACAACAAACAGTAATATTGTAAAGTATAATAACAATTGAATTTATAATTAGCCTATATAGGATTATGTAATGGTTCACAAAATTCACGGTTCAATCACTGTCTGTTGTTGCATTGAGACTCTGGTAGGGCTTTATTTTGAAATTCTCGTCAGCAAAATAGAGGGAAAACAAACAATATTGACAATATTGTTTATAAAATGTTACTCACCATGTTCATTTATGGTAAATCTGACTGTTCCGTTGCGTTCGCACCACATACTTGATAATCGTGCTGTAAACATTGCCTACGCCAATAGCAGGCGCTTATAATTGTGACGTGCGCCAATGGCAGCTGCAAAGGAGAAGCAATATGGGAAATACCGACTGTTTTAAGGAATAAACGCAGAATTTTTGGTTCTTGTCGTGTTTAACACAATCTACACTCGATCGCGCGAGGATATCCATCGTGAAAAATCGCAGCTTGAATTTTTTTTTAGTTACCATCGAAGTGAAAGACAGGTCCTTTCTGTGGTATAAATACAACGTACAACAAAACTTCAACTCCCAGCAGGCAATTGGGTCCATTGGCTGCGCGCGCACACACACTCAATAAATCAATGAATGACACTTACCCATTAGAAAACGCAAATGCATACGTCCTGGGACGGTAACACCAGTCAAATTAAATCATTCAAGGAAAATACATCTTTGCAGTGCATACACAAAAGTGCCAATAATATATTTTCACTGCATTTACAATTGCAGAAATAAAGCTATGAGATCGTTATTACAATTAGAAATCAGAAAAAAAAAAAAAAAAAAAAAAAATTTTTTTTTTTTTTTTTTTATATATGTCCAAATAGAAAACTGTTATTTAAAATGGTAATAATACATCACAATACTGTAGTTTATAGCCTAGGCTACTATATTTTAATCAAATAAATGCAGGCTGGGGGAGCAGTGCAAGAGACTTATTTCAAAAACATTAAAAAAATCCACCTGACAGACACACACACAAGTTTCAAGTTTTGAAAAATACAACAACAAACAGTACTTTTGAACGGTACAGTTGGTTTCATTACAACATTTACACTACATTTATTCATTTAACATAACCTTTATTGACTTAGAAAATGAAGAAAATGACAGGCTAATTAATATGTTATATGAATTTGTGTTTCAATATGTGGCATCGTCAGGTTTTCATACCTCAAATTAAAACCCAGTGATGTCTAATGGTAACAAAATAAAAACGAAACTAAGATTATGCCCTGTATCATGAAGAAAACATAGGTTTATTTTGTGTTACATGACACCTATTGGTGTTGCCTATATGAACAGTGCTAATTCAGGTTAAGAATACACTGTGACAGAGGCAAAACAATTTATTAAAATAATAATAACAACAATAACAATAATGATTATGACGACGCATGCAAAACAGAGAGAAAAGACTCAATTCTATTCGAATAATTACACAATACCACTGTTACGTTCCCAATTCATTTTCTAGGGGCAAAAGGGAAAGTAGCTTTAAAGCTAAAATGAACAGCGACAAAGAAAAGTTAACCTATCTGAGTCCCAGCACACAATACACAAAGTAAGATTTCCAATACATTTATTTACAATAAGTGATAAATACAGTGCAAAAAGAATCCTAAACAAACAGCTCCAAAAGAAAAAGAAATGAAGCCTGTTCTTCAGGAGCAGGTAAAGCCAAATCAAACAAAAGATCTCACTACCCGGTAGAAGGAACACCTAATTGACCTACAACAATCAACACAAATAAACAACAGAACTCTTACCTTACTTCCTAACTAACAAAAAACAGGAGAAAATGAGAAAAGAAAAATGGCACCCACTCCCTACTGCTCCAACACTCAACAATGGGCAAGCAATTCAAAGCTGCACACTACAGCCGTAACAACACATTTAAGCGTAACAACACACTTAAGCTTAACATACACCAACAAGAGCAACACTCCAAGTCTGGTAACACAACAGTCTCAGGCCACATTTACACATAGCCGGGTATTTAGAGAAACGAATATTTCTCCCCCTCCGTTTTCAAAAATAACATCGTGCACGCAATATCGTTTTCAAAAAAAGTTGTCGTTTACATCAACCCGCATAAATACAAAGGGGCGGCAGTGTAAGGAGAAGGATAAAGCCATGCAAGCCAATCAGAATCCTCAAAATCGACAACGACGAATAGCACGAGCGACTTCCTGTTCCTTTCAAAACAATAGACATGGCGCGAGGTTCGTTCGTGTGGACAGACAGCGCGGCAAATGCAAACAGGCCAAAAGCGTTTTCACAAAAGTAAAAATGAGTACCACTTTAACAGCATCCATGATCAAATAGTAGCCAAACAAACTCATAGACAGTATGGAACAAACTCTGAACATAGGGCGCTCACATGACGTAAGCATTTTCTGGCGCATAATGTGACGTTTGAGAACCTAAAACCCCGTTTCTCCCAGTTGACACGGCAACACATAACCGGCGTTTTCAGAAATCTCCACTTTGGCCGGAGTTTTTAGAAATAATCGTTCTCTGGGATAAAAACTGCGTTTTCGTGTAAATGACAGGCCAAAACGCAGGGAAATATCTGCGTTTTCCCATCGTGTAAACGGGGCCTCAGGCTCTTGGGAGAAGAAACCTCTCCCTCTCCCAGTCCCAGTCCCAGTCCCAGTCCCAGTCCCAGTCCCAGTCCCAGTCCCAGTCTCTCTCTCTCCCCCCCGGCTCTGCTTAAATACTGGATCCTCTTGCCATTGATGAGGAACAGCTGGTAGGTCCCATCACCTAGATTAGGACAGGGAGGAGCACAAGAAATTGGACAAAAAAAAACAAACAAAAAAACCTTTTAATATATGTCCAAATAGAAACTGTTATTTAAAATGGTAATAATATATCACAATACTGTAGTTTATAGCCTAGGCTACTATATTTTAATCAAATAAATGCAGGCTGGGGGAGCAGCGCAAGAGACTTATTTCAAAAACATTAAAAAAATCCACCTGACACACACACACAAGTTTCAAGTTTTGAAAAATACAACAACAAACAGTAATATTGTAAAGTATAATAACAATTGAATTTATAATTAGCCTATATAGGATTATGTAATGGTTCACAAAATTCACGGTTCAATCACTGTCTGTTGTTGCATTGAGACTCTGGTAGGGCTTTATTTTGAAATTCTCGTCAGCAAAATAGAGGGAAAACAAACAATATTGCAAACAATATTGACAATATTGTTTATAAAATGTTACTCACCATGTTCATTTATGGTAAATCTGACTGTTCCGTTGCGTTCGCACCACATACTTGATAATCGTGCTGTAAACATTGCCTACGCCAATAGCAGGCGCTTATAATTGTGACGTGCGCCAATGGCAGCTGCAAAGGAGAAGCAATATGGGAAATACCGACTGTTTTAAGGAATAAACGCAGAATTTTTGGTTCTTGTCGTGTTTAACACAATCTACACTCGATCGCGCGAGGATATCCATCGTGAAAAATCGCAGCTTGAATTTTTTTTTAGTTACCATCGAAGTGAAAGACAGGTCCTTTCTGTGGTATAAATACAACGTACAACAAAACTACAACTCCCAGCAGGCAATTGGGTCCATTGGCTGCGCGCGCACACACACTCAATAAATCAATGAATGACACTTACCCATTAGAAAACGCAAATGCATACGTCCTGGGACGGTAACACCAGTCAAATTAAATCATTCAAGGAAAATACATCTTTGCAGTGCATACACAGAAGTGCCAATAATATATTTTCACTGCATTTACAATTGCAGAAATAAAGCTATGAGATCGTTATTACAATTAGAAATCAGAAAAAAAAAAAAAAAAAAAGAAAAAAAAAATTTTTTTTTTTTTTTTTTTTATATATGTCCAAATAGAAAACTGTTATTTAAAATGGTAATAATACATCACAATACTGTAGTTTATAGCCTAGGCTACTATATTTTAATCAAATAAATGCAGGCTGGGGGAGCAGTGCAAGAGACTTATTTCAAAAACATTTAAAAAATCCACCTGACACACACACACACAAGTTTCAAGTTTTGAAAAATACAACAACAAACAGTACTTTTGAACGGTACAGTTGGTTTCATTACAACATTTACACTACATTTATTCATTTAACATAACCTTTATTGACTTAGAAAATGAAGAAAATGACAGGCTAATTAATATGTTATATGAATTTGTGTTTCAATATGTGGCATCGTCAGGTTTTCATACCTCAAATTAAAACCCAGTGATGTCTAATGGTAACAAAATAAAAACGAAACTAAGATTATGCCCTGTATCATGAAGAAAACATAGGTTTATTTTGTGTTACATGACACCTATTGGTGTTGCCTATATGAACAGTGCTAATTCAGGTTAAGAATACACTGTGACAGAGGCAAAACAATTTATTAAAATAATAATAACAACAATAACAATAATGATTATGACGACGCATGCAAAACAGAGAGAAAAGACTCAATTCTATTCGAATAATTACACAATACCACTGTTACGTTCCCAATTCATTTTCTAGGGGCAAAAGGGAAAGTAGCTTTAAAGCTAAAATGAACAGCGACAAAGAAAAGTTAACCTATCTGAGTCCCAGCACACAATACACAAAGTAAGATTTCCAATACATTTATTTACAATAAGTGATAAATACAGTGCAAAAAGAATCCTAAACAAACAGCTCCAAAAGAAAAAGAAATGAAGCCTGTTCTTCAGGAGCAGGTAAAGCCAAATCAAACAAAAGATCTCACTACCCGGTAGAAGGAACACCTAATTGACCTACAACAATCAACACAAATAAACAACAGAACTCTTACCTTACTTCCTAACTAACAAAAAACAGGAGAAAATGAGAAAAGAAAAATGGCACCCACTCCCTACTGCTCCAACACTCAACAATGGGCAAGCAATTCAAAGCTGCACACTACAGCCGTAACAACACATTTAAGCGTAACAACACACTTAAGCTTAACATACACCAACAAGAGCAACACTCCAAGTCTGGTAACACAACAGTCTCAGGCCACATTTACACATAGCCGGGTATTTAGAGAAACGAATATTTCTCCCCCTCCGTTTTCAAAAATAACATCGTGCACGCAATATCGTTGTCAAAAAAAGTTGTCGTTTACATCAACCCGCATAAATACAAAGGGGCGGCAGTGTAAGGAGAAGGATAAAGCCATGCAAGCCAATCAGAATCCTCAAAATCGACAACGACGAATAGCACGAGCGACTTCCTGTTCCTTTCAAAACAATAGACATGGCGCGAGGTTCGTTCGTGTGGACAGACAGCGCGGCAAATGCAAACAGGCCAAAAGCGTTTTCACAAAAGTAAAAATGAGTACCACTTTAACAGCATCCATGATCAAATAGTAGCCAAACAAACTCATAGACAGTATGGAACAAACTCTGAACATAGGGCGCTCACATGACGTAAGCATTTTCTGGCGCATAATGTGACGTTTGAGAACCTAAAACCCCGTTTCTCCCAGTTGACACGGCAACACATAACCGGCGTTTTCAGAAATCTCCACTTTGGCCGGAGTTTTTAGAAATAATCGTTCTCTGGGATAAAAACTGCGTTTTCGTGTAAATGACAGGCCAAAACGCAGGGAAATATCTGCGTTTTCCCATCGTGTAAACGGGGCCTCAGGCTCTTGGGAGAAGAAACCTCTCCCAGTCCCAGTCCCAGTCCCAGTCCCAGTCCCAGTCCCAGTCCCAGTCCCAGTCCCAGTCCCAGTCCCAGTCTCTCTCTCTCCCCCCCGGCTCTGCTTAAATACTGGATCCTCTTGCCATTGATGAGGAACAGCTGGTAGGTCCCATCACCTAGATTAGGACAGGGAGGAGCACAAGAAATTGGACAAAAAAAAACAAACAAAAAAACCTTTTAATATATGTCCAAATAGAAACTGTTATTTAAAATGGTAATAATATATCACAATACTGTAGTTTATAGCCTAGGCTACTATATTTTAATCAAATAAATGCAGGCTGGGGGAGCAGCGCAAGAGACTTATTTCAAAAACATTAAAAAAATCCACCTGACACACACACACAAGTTTCAAGTTTTGAAAAATACAACAACAAACAGTAATATTGTAAAGTATAATAACAATTGAATTTATAATTAGCCTATATAGGATTATGTAATGGTTCACAAAATTCACGGTTCAATCACTGTCTGTTGTTGCATTGAGACTCTGGTAGGGCTTTATTTTGAAATTCTCGTCAGCAAAATAGAGGGAAAACAAACAATATTGACAATATTGTTTATAAAATGTTACTCACCATGTTCATTTATGGTAAATCTGACTGTTCCGTTGCGTTCGCACCACATACTTGATAATCGTGCTGTAAACATTGCCTACGCCAATAGCAGGCGCTTATAATTGTGACGTGCGCCAATGGCAGCTGCAAAGGAGAAGCAATATGGGAAATACCGACTGTTTTAAGGAATAAACGCAGAATTTTTGGTTCTTGTCGTGTTTAACACAATCTACACTCGATCGCGCGAGGATATCCATCGTGAAAAATCGCAGCTTGAATTTTTTTTTAGTTACCATCGAAGTGAAAGACAGGTCCTTTCTGTGGTATAAATACAACGTACAACAAAACTACAACTCCCAGCAGGCAATTGGGTCCATTGGCTGCGCGCGCACACACACTCAATAAATAAATCAATGAATGACACTTACCCATTAGAAAACGCAAATGCATACGTCCTGGGACGGTAACACCAGTCAAATTAAATCATTCAAGGAAAATACATCTTTGCAGTGCATACACAGAAGTGCCAATAATATATTTTCACTGCATTTACAATTGCAGAAATAAAGCTATGAGATCGTTATTACAATTAGAAATCAGAAAAAAAAAAAAAGAAAAGAAAAAAAAACACTTTTTTTTTTTCTTTTTTTATATATGTCCAAATAGAAAACTGTTATTTAAAATGGTAATAATACATCACAATACTGTAGTTTATAGCCTAGGCTACTATATTTTAATCAAATAAATGCAGGCTGGGGGAGCAGTGCAAGAGACTTATTTCAAAAACATTAAAAAAATCCACCTGACACACACACACACAAGTTTCAAGTTTTGAAAAATACAACAACAAACAGTACTTTTGAACGGTACAGTTGGTTTCATTACAACATTTACACTACATTTATTCATTTAACATAACCTTTATTGACTTAGAAAATGAAGAAAATGACAGGCTAATTAATATGTTATATGAATTTGTGTTTCAATATGTGGCATCGTCAGGTTTTCATACCTCAAATTAAAACCCAGTGATGTCTAATGGTAACAAAATAAAAACGAAACTAAGATTATGCCCTGTATCATGAAGAAAACATAGGTTTATTTTGTGTTACATGACACCTATTGGTGTTGCCTATATGAACAGTGCTAATTCAGGTTAAGAATACACTGTGACAGAGGCAAAACAATTTATTAAAATAATAATAACAACAATAACAATAATGATTATGACGACGCATGCAAAACAGAGAGAAAAGACTCAATTCTATTCGAATAATTACACAATACCACTGTTACGTTCCCAATTCATTTTCTAGGGGCAAAAGGGAAAGTAGCTTTAAAGCTAAAATGAACAGCGACAAAGAAAAGTTAACCTATCTGAGTCCCAGCACACAATACACAAAGTAAGATTTCCAATACATTTATTTACAATAAGTGATAAATACAGTGCAAAAAGAATCCTAAACAAACAGCTCCAAAAGAAAAAGAAATGAAGCCTGTTCTTCAGGAGCAGGTAAAGCCAAATCAAACAAAAGATCTCACTACCCGGTAGAAGGAACACCTAATTGACCTACAACAATCAACACAAATAAACAACAGAACTCTTACCTTACTTCCTAACTAACAAAAAACAGGAGAAAATGAGAAAAGAAAAATGGCACCCACTCCCTACTGCTCCAACACTCAACAATGGGCAAGCAATTCAAAGCTGCACACTACAGCCGTAACAACACATTTAAGCGTAACAACACACTTAAGCTTAACATACACCAACAAGAGCAACACTCCAAGTCTGGTAACACAACAGTCTCAGGCCACATTTACACATAGCCGGGTATTTAGAGAAACGAATATTTCTCCCCCTCCGTTTTCAAAAATAACATCGTGCACGCAATATCGTTTTCAAAAAAAGTTGTCGTTTACATCAACCCGCATAAATACAAAGGGGCGGCAGTGTAAGGAGAAGGATAAAGCCATGCAAGCCAATCAGAATCCTCAAAATCGACAACGACGAATAGCACGAGCGACTTCCTGTTCCTTTCAAAACAATAGACATGGCGCGAGGTTCGTTCGTGTGGACAGACAGCGCGGCAAATGCAAACAGGCCAAAAGCGTTTTCACAAAAGTAAAAATGAGTACCACTTTAACAGCATCCATGATCAAATAGTAGCCAAACAAACTCATAGACAGTATGGAACAAACTCTGAACATAGGGCGCTCACATGACGTAAGCATTTTCTGGCGCATAATGTGACGTTTGAGAACCTAAAACCCCGTTTCTCCCAGTTGACACGGCAACACATAACCGGCGTTTTCAGAAATCTCCACTTTGGCCGGAGTTTTTAGAAATAATCGTTCTCTGGGATAAAAACTGCGTTTTCGTGTAAATGACAGGCCAAAACGCAGGGAAATATCTGCGTTTTCCCATCGTGTAAACGGGGCCTCAGGCTCTTGGGAGAAGAAACCTCCCAGTCCCAGTCCCAGTCCCAGTCCCAGTCCCAGTCCCAGTCCCAGTCCCAGTCCCAGTCCCAGTCCCAGTCCCAGTCTCTCTCTCTCCCCCCCGGCTCTGCTTAAATACTGGATCCTCTTGCCATTGATGAGGAACAGCTGGTAGGTCCCATCACCTAGATTAGGACAGGGAGGAGCACAAGAAATTGGACAAAAAAAAACAAACAAAAAAACCTTTTAATATATGTCCAAATAGAAACTGTTATTTAAAATGGTAATAATATATCACAATACTGTAGTTTATAGCCTAGGCTACTATATTTTAATCAAATAAATGCAGGCTGGGGGAGCAGCGCAAGAGACTTATTTCAAAAACATTAAAAAAATCCACCTGACACACACACACAAGTTTCAAGTTTTGAAAAATACAACAACAAACAGTAATATTGTAAAGTATAATAACAATTGAATTTATAATTAGCCTATATAGGATTATGTAATGGTTCACAAAATTCACGGTTCAATCACTGTCTGTTGTTGCATTGAGACTCTGGTAGGGCTTTATTTTGAAATTCTCGTCAGCAAAATAGAGGGAAAACAAACAATATTGACAATATTGTTTATAAAATGTTACTCACCATGTTCATTTATGGTAAATCTGACTGTTCCGTTGCGTTCGCACCACATACTTGATAATCGTGCTGTAAACATTGCCTACGCCAATAGCAGGCGCTTATAATTGTGACGTGCGCCAATGGCAGCTGCAAAGGAGAAGCAATATGGGAAATACCGACTGTTTTAAGGAATAAACGCAGAATTTTTGGTTCTTGTCGTGTTTAACACAATCTACACTCGATCGCGCGAGGATATCCATCGTGAAAAATCGCAGCTTGAATTTTTTTTTAGTTACCATCGAAGTGAAAGACAGGTCCTTTCTGTGGTATAAATACAACGTACAACAAAACTACAACTCCCAGCAGGCAATTGGGTCCATTGGCTGCGCGCGCACACACACTCAATAAATCAATGAATGACACTTACCCATTAGAAAACGCAAATGCATACGTCCTGGGACGGTAACACCAGTCAAATTAAATCATTCAAGGAAAATACATCTTTGCAGTGCATACACAGAAGTGCCAATAATATATTTTCACTGCATTTACAATTGCAGAAATAAAGCTATGAGATCGTTATTACAATTAGAAATCAGAAAAAAAAAAAAAAAAAAAGAAAAAAAAAATTTTTTTTTTTTTTTTTTTTATATATGTCCAAATAGAAAACTGTTATTTAAAATGGTAATAATACATCACAATACTGTAGTTTATAGCCTAGGCTACTATATTTTAATCAAATAAATGCAGGCTGGGGGAGCAGTGCAAGAGACTTATTTCAAAAACATTTAAAAAATCCACCTGACACACACACACACAAGTTTCAAGTTTTGAAAAATACAACAACAAACAGTACTTTTGAACGGTACAGTTGGTTTCATTACAACATTTACACTACATTTATTCATTTAACATAACCTTTATTGACTTAGAAAATGAAGAAAATGACAGGCTAATTAATATGTTATATGAATTTGTGTTTCAATATGTGGCATCGTCAGGTTTTCATACCTCAAATTAAAACCCAGTGATGTCTAATGGTAACAAAATAAAAACGAAACTAAGATTATGCCCTGTATCATGAAGAAAACATAGGTTTATTTTGTGTTACATGACACCTATTGGTGTTGCCTATATGAACAGTGCTAATTCAGGTTAAGAATACACTGTGACAGAGGCAAAACAATTTATTAAAATAATAATAACAACAATAACAATAATGATTATGACGACGCATGCAAAACAGAGAGAAAAGACTCAATTCTATTCGAATAATTACACAATACCACTGTTACGTTCCCAATTCATTTTCTAGGGGCAAAAGGGAAAGTAGCTTTAAAGCTAAAATGAACAGCGACAAAGAAAAGTTAACCTATCTGAGTCCCAGCACACAATACACAAAGTAAGATTTCCAATACATTTATTTACAATAAGTGATAAATACAGTGCAAAAAGAATCCTAAACAAACAGCTCCAAAAGAAAAAGAAATGAAGCCTGTTCTTCAGGAGCAGGTAAAGCCAAATCAAACAAAAGATCTCACTACCCGGTAGAAGGAACACCTAATTGACCTACAACAATCAACACAAATAAACAACAGAACTCTTACCTTACTTCCTAACTAACAAAAAACAGGAGAAAATGAGAAAAGAAAAATGGCACCCACTCCCTACTGCTCCAACACTCAACAATGGGCAAGCAATTCAAAGCTGCACACTACAGCCGTAACAACACATTCGTAACAACACACTTAAGCTTAACATACACCAACAAGAGCAACACTCCAAGTCTGGTAACACAACAGTCTCAGGCCACATTTACACATAGCCGGGTATTTAGAGAAACGAATATTTCTCCCCCTCCGTTTTCAAAAATAACATCGTGCACGCAATATCGTTGTCAAAAAAAGTTGTCGTTTACATCAACCCGCATAAATACAAAGGGGCGGCAGTGTAAGGAGAAGGATAAAGCCATGCAAGCCAATCAGAATCCTCAAAATCGACAACGACGAATAGCACGAGCGACTTCCTGTTCCTTTCAAAACAATAGACATGGCGCGAGGTTCGTTCGTGTGGACAGACAGCGCGGCAAATGCAAACAGGCCAAAAGCGTTTTCACAAAAGTAAAAATGAGTACCACTTTAACAGCATCCATGATCAAATAGTAGCCAAACAAACTCATAGACAGTATGGAACAAACTCTGAACATAGGGCGCTCACATGACGTAAGCATTTTCTGGCGCATAATGTGACGTTTGAGAACCTAAAACCCCGTTTCTCCCAGTTGACACGGCAACACATAACCGGCGTTTTCAGAAATCTCCACTTTGGCCGGAGTTTTTAGAAATAATCGTTCTCTGGGATAAAAACTGCGTTTTCGTGTAAATGACAGGCCAAAACGCAGGGAAATATCTGCGTTTTCCCATCGTGTAAACGGGGCCTCAGGCTCTTGGGAGAAGAAACCTCTCCCAGTCCCAGTCCCAGTCCCAGTCCCAGTCCCAGTCCCAGTCCCAGTCCCAGTCCCAGTCCCAGTCCCAGTCTCTCTCTCTCCCCCCCGGCTCTGCTTAAATACTGGATCCTCTTGCCATTGATGAGGAACAGCTGGTAGGTCCCATCACCTAGATTAGGACAGGGAGGAGCACAAGAAATTGGACAAAAAAAAACAAACAAAAAAACCTTTTAATATATGTCCAAATAGAAACTGTTATTTAAAATGGTAATAATATATCACAATACTGTAGTTTATAGCCTAGGCTACTATATTTTAATCAAATAAATGCAGGCTGGGGGAGCAGCGCAAGAGACTTATTTCAAAAACATTAAAAAAATCCACCTGACACACACACACAAGTTTCAAGTTTTGAAAAATACAACAACAAACAGTAATATTGTAAAGTATAATAACAATTGAATTTATAATTAGCCTATATAGGATTATGTAATGGTTCACAAAATTCACGGTTCAATCACTGTCTGTTGTTGCATTGAGACTCTGGTAGGGCTTTATTTTGAAATTCTCGTCAGCAAAATAGAGGGAAAACAAACAATATTGACAATATTGTTTATAAAATGTTACTCACCATGTTCATTTATGGTAAATCTGACTGTTCCGTTGCGTTCGCACCACATACTTGATAATCGTGCTGTAAACATTGCCTACGCCAATAGCAGGCGCTTATAATTGTGACGTGCGCCAATGGCAGCTGCAAAGGAGAAGCAATATGGGAAATACCGACTGTTTTAAGGAATAAACGCAGAATTTTTGGTTCTTGTCGTGTTTAACACAATCTACACTCGATCGCGCGAGGATATCCATCGTGAAAAATCGCAGCTTGAATTTTTTTTTAGTTACCATCGAAGTGAAAGACAGGTCCTTTCTGTGGTATAAATACAACGTACAACAAAACTACAACTCCCAGCAGGCAATTGGGTCCATTGGCTGCGCGCGCACACACACTCAATAAATAAATCAATGAATGACACTTACCCATTAGAAAACGCAAATGCATACGTCCTGGGACGGTAACACCAGTCAAATTAAATCATTCAAGGAAAATACATCTTTGCAGTGCATACACAGAAGTGCCAATAATATATTTTCACTGCATTTACAATTGCAGAAATAAAGCTATGAGATCGTTATTACAATTAGAAATCAGAAAAAAAAAAAAAGAAAAGAAAAAAAAACACTTTTTTTTTTTCTTTTTTTATATATGTCCAAATAGAAAACTGTTATTTAAAATGGTAATAATACATCACAATACTGTAGTTTATAGCCTAGGCTACTATATTTTAATCAAATAAATGCAGGCTGGGGGAGCAGTGCAAGAGACTTATTTCAAAAACATTAAAAAAATCCACCTGACACACACACACACAAGTTTCAAGTTTTGAAAAATACAACAACAAACAGTACTTTTGAACGGTACAGTTGGTTTCATTACAACATTTACACTACATTTATTCATTTAACATAACCTTTATTGACTTAGAAAATGAAGAAAATGACAGGCTAATTAATATGTTATATGAATTTGTGTTTCAATATGTGGCATCGTCAGGTTTTCATACCTCAAATTAAAACCCAGTGATGTCTAATGGTAACAAAATAAAAACGAAACTAAGATTATGCCCTGTATCATGAAGAAAACATAGGTTTATTTTGTGTTACATGACACCTATTGGTGTTGCCTATATGAACAGTGCTAATTCAGGTTAAGAATACACTGTGACAGAGGCAAAACAATTTATTAAAATAATAATAACAACAATAACAATAATGATTATGACGACGCATGCAAAACAGAGAGAAAAGACTCAATTCTATTCGAATAATTACACAATACCACTGTTACGTTCCCAATTCATTTTCTAGGGGCAAAAGGGAAAGTAGCTTTAAAGCTAAAATGAACAGCGACAAAGAAAAGTTAACCTATCTGAGTCCCAGCACACAATACACAAAGTAAGATTTCCAATACATTTATTTACAATAAGTGATAAATACAGTGCAAAAAGAATCCTAAACAAACAGCTCCAAAAGAAAAAGAAATGAAGCCTGTTCTTCAGGAGCAGGTAAAGCCAAATCAAACAAAAGATCTCACTACCCGGTAGAAGGAACACCTAATTGACCTACAACAATCAACACAAATAAACAACAGAACTCTTACCTTACTTCCTAACTAACAAAAAACAGGAGAAAATGAGAAAAGAAAAATGGCACCCACTCCCTACTGCTCCAACACTCAACAATGGGCAAGCAATTCAAAGCTGCACACTACAGCCGTAACAACACATTTAAGCGTAACAACACACTTAAGCTTAACATACACCAACAAGAGCAACACTCCAAGTCTGGTAACACAACAGTCTCAGGCCACATTTACACATAGCCGGGTATTTAGAGAAACGAATATTTCTCCCCCTCCGTTTTCAAAAATAACATCGTGCACGCAATATCGTTTTCAAAAAAAGTTGTCGTTTACATCAACCCGCATAAATACAAAGGGGCGGCAGTGTAAGGAGAAGGATAAAGCCATGCAAGCCAATCAGAATCCTCAAAATCGACAACGACGAATAGCACGAGCGACTTCCTGTTCCTTTCAAAACAATAGACATGGCGCGAGGTTCGTTCGTGTGGACAGACAGCGCGGCAAATGCAAACAGGCCAAAAGCGTTTTCACAAAAGTAAAAATGAGTACCACTTTAACAGCATCCATGATCAAATAGTAGCCAAACAAACTCATAGACAGTATGGAACAAACTCTGAACATAGGGCGCTCACATGACGTAAGCATTTTCTGGCGCATAATGTGACGTTTGAGAACCTAAAACCCCGTTTCTCCCAGTTGACACGGCAACACATAACCGGCGTTTTCAGAAATCTCCACTTTGGCCGGAGTTTTTAGAAATAATCGTTCTCTGGGATAAAAACTGCGTTTTCGTGTAAATGACAGGCCAAAACGCAGGGAAATATCTGCGTTTTCCCATCGTGTAAACGGGGCCTCAGGCTCTTGGGAGAAGAAACCTCTCCCAGTCCCAGTCCCAGTCCCAGTCCCAGTCCCAGTCCCAGTCCCAGTCCCAGTCCCAGTCCCAGTCCCAGTCCCAGTCCCAGTCTCTCTCTCTCCCCCCCGGCTCTGCTTAAATACTGGATCCTCTTGCCATTGATGAGGAACAGCTGGTAGGTCCCATCACCTAGATTAGGACAGGGAGGAGCACAAGAAATTGGACAAAAAAAAACAAACAAAAAAACCTTTTAATATATGTCCAAATAGAAACTGTTATTTAAAATGGTAATAATATATCACAATACTGTAGTTTATAGCCTAGGCTACTATATTTTAATCAAATAAATGCAGGCTGGGGGAGCAGCGCAAGAGACTTATTTCAAAAACATTAAAAAAATCCACCTGACACACACACACAAGTTTCAAGTTTTGAAAAATACAACAACAAACAGTAATATTGTAAAGTATAATAACAATTGAATTTATAATTAGCCTATATAGGATTATGTAATGGTTCACAAAATTCACGGTTCAATCACTGTCTGTTGTTGCATTGAGACTCTGGTAGGGCTTTATTTTGAAATTCTCGTCAGCAAAATAGAGGGAAAACAAACAATATTGACAATATTGTTTATAAAATGTTACTCACCATGTTCATTTATGGTAAATCTGACTGTTCCGTTGCGTTCGCACCACATACTTGATAATCGTGCTGTAAACATTGCCTACGCCAATAGCAGGCGCTTATAATTGTGACGTGCGCCAATGGCAGCTGCAAAGGAGAAGCAATATGGGAAATACCGACTGTTTTAAGGAATAAACGCAGAATTTTTGGTTCTTGTCGTGTTTAACACAATCTACACTCGATCGCGCGAGGATATCCATCGTGAAAAATCGCAGCTTGAATTTTTTTTTAGTTACCATCGAAGTGAAAGACAGGTCCTTTCTGTGGTATAAATACAACGTACAACAAAACTACAACTCCCAGCAGGCAATTGGGTCCATTGGCTGCGCGCGCACACACACTCAATAAATCAATGAATGACACTTACCCATTAGAAAACGCAAATGCATACGTCCTGGGACGGTAACACCAGTCAAATTAAATCATTCAAGGAAAATACATCTTTGCAGTGCATACACAGAAGTGCCAATAATATATTTTCACTGCATTTACAATTGCAGAAATAAAGCTATGAGATCGTTATTACAATTAGAAATCAGAAAAAAAAAAAAAAAAAAAGAAAAAAAAATTTTTTTTTTATTTTTTTTTTATATATGTCCAAATAGAAAACTGTTATTTAAAATGGTAATAATACATCACAATACTGTAGTTTATAGCCTAGGCTACTATATTTTAATCAAATAAATGCAGGCTGGGGGAGCAGTGCAAGAGACTTATTTCAAAAACATTTAAAAAATCCACCTGACACACACACACACAAGTTTCAAGTTTTGAAAAATACAACAACAAACAGTACTTTTGAACGGTACAGTTGGTTTCATTACAACATTTACACTACATTTATTCATTTAACATAACCTTTATTGACTTAGAAAATGAAGAAAATGACAGGCTAATTAATATGTTATATGAATTTGTGTTTCAATATGTGGCATCGTCAGGTTTTCATACCTCAAATTAAAACCCAGTGATGTCTAATGGTAACAAAATAAAAACGAAACTAAGATTATGCCCTGTATCATGAAGAAAACATAGGTTTATTTTGTGTTACATGACACCTATTGGTGTTGCCTATATGAACAGTGCTAATTCAGGTTAAGAATACACTGTGACAGAGGCAAAACAATTTATTAAAATAATAATAACAACAATAACAATAATGATTATGACGACGCATGCAAAACAGAGAGAAAAGACTCAATTCTATTCGAATAATTACACAATACCACTGTTACGTTCCCAATTCATTTTCTAGGGGCAAAAGGGAAAGTAGCTTTAAAGCTAAAATGAACAGCGACAAAGAAAAGTTAACCTATCTGAGTCCCAGCACACAATACACAAAGTAAGATTTCCAATACATTTATTTACAATAAGTGATAAATACAGTGCAAAAAGAATCCTAAACAAACAGCTCCAAAAGAAAAAGAAATGAAGCCTGTTCTTCAGGAGCAGGTAAAGCCAAATCAAACAAAAGATCTCACTACCCGGTAGAAGGAACACCTAATTGACCTACAACAATCAACACAAATAAACAACAGAACTCTTACCTTACTTCCTAACTAACAAAAAACAGGAGAAAATGAGAAAAGAAAAATGGCACCCACTCCCTACTGCTCCAACACTCAACAATGGGCAAGCAATTCAAAGCTGCACACTACAGCCGTAACAACACATTTAAGCGTAACAACACACTTAAGCTTAACATACACCAACAAGAGCAACACTCCAAGTCTGGTAACACAACAGTCTCAGGCCACATTTACACATAGCCGGGTATTTAGAGAAACGAATATTTCTCCCCCTCCGTTTTCAAAAATAACATCGTGCACGCAATATCGTTTTCAAAAAAAGTTGTCGTTTACATCAACCCGCATAAATACAAAGGGGCGGCAGTGTAAGGAGAAGGATAAAGCCATGCAAGCCAATCAGAATCCTCAAAATCGACAACGACGAATAGCACGAGCGACTTCCTGTTCCTTTCAAAACAATAGACATGGCGCGAGGTTCGTTCGTGTGGACAGACAGCGCGGCAAATGCAAACAGGCCAAAAGCGTTTTCACAAAAGTAAAAATGAGTACCACTTTAACAGCATCCATGATCAAATAGTAGCCAAACAAACTCATAGACAGTATGGAACAAACTCTGAACATAGGGCGCTCACATGACGTAAGCATTTTCTGGCGCATAATGTGACGTTTGAGAACCTAAAACCCCGTTTCTCCCAGTTGACACGGCAACACATAACCGGCGTTTTCAGAAATCTCCACTTTGGCCGGAGTTTTTAGAAATAATCGTTCTCTGGGATAAAAACTGCGTTTTCGTGTAAATGACAGGCCAAAACGCAGGGAAATATCTGCGTTTTCCCATCGTGTAAACGGGGCCTCAGGCTCTTGGGAGAAGAAACCTCTCCCAGTCCCAGTCCCAGTCCCAGTCCCAGTCCCAGTCCCAGTCCCAGTCCCAGTCCCAGTCCCAGTCCCAGTCCCAGTCTCTCTCTCTCCCCCCCGGCTCTGCTTAAATACTGGATCCTCTTGCCATTGATGAGGAACAGCTGGTAGGTCCCATCACCTAGATTAGGACAGGGAGGAGCACAAGAAATTGGACAAAAAAAAACAAACAAAAAAACCTTTTAATATATGTCCAAATAGAAACTGTTATTTAAAATGGTAATAATATATCACAATACTGTAGTTTATAGCCTAGGCTACTATATTTTAATCAAATAAATGCAGGCTGGGGGAGCAGCGCAAGAGACTTATTTCAAAAACATTAAAAAAATCCACCTGACACACACACACAAGTTTCAAGTTTTGAAAAATACAACAACAAACAGTAATATTGTAAAGTATAATAACAATTGAATTTATAATTAGCCTATATAGGATTATGTAATGGTTCACAAAATTCACGGTTCAATCACTGTCTGTTGTTGCATTGAGACTCTGGTAGGGCTTTATTTTGAAATTCTCGTCAGCAAAATAGAGGGAAAACAAACAATATTGACAATATTGTTTATAAAATGTTACTCACCATGTTCATTTATGGTAAATCTGACTGTTCCGTTGCGTTCGCACCACATACTTGATAATCGTGCTGTAAACATTGCCTACGCCAATAGCAGGCGCTTATAATTGTGACGTGCGCCAATGGCAGCTGCAAAGGAGAAGCAATATGGGAAATACCGACTGTTTTAAGGAATAAACGCAGAATTTTTGGTTCTTGTCGTGTTTAACACAATCTACACTCGATCGCGCGAGGATATCCATCGTGAAAAATCGCAGCTTGAATTTTTTTTTAGTTACCATCGAAGTGAAAGACAGGTCCTTTCTGTGGTATAAATA
Source organism: Leuciscus leuciscus (assembly GCF_965113295.1). Taxonomy (NCBI): domain Eukaryota; kingdom Metazoa; phylum Chordata; class Actinopteri; order Cypriniformes; family Leuciscidae; genus Leuciscus; species Leuciscus leuciscus. The sequence continues at coordinate 2,901 of NW_028118207.1, read as the reverse complement.
CAACGTACAACAAAACTTCAACTCCCAGCAGGCAATTGGGTCCATTGGCTGCGCGCGCACACACACTCAATAAATCAATGAATGACACTTACCCATTAGAAAACGCAAATGCATACGTCCTGGGACGGTAACACCAGTCAAATTAAATCATTCAAGGAAAATACATCTTTGCAGTGCATACACAAAAGTGCCAATAATATATTTTCACTGCATTTACAATTGCAGAAATAAAGCTATGAGATCGTTATTACAATTAGAAATCAGAAAAAAAAAAAAAAAAAAAAAAATTTTTTTTTTTTTTTTTTTTATATATGTCCAAATAGAAAACTGTTATTTAAAATGGTAATAATACATCACAATACTGTAGTTTATAGCCTAGGCTACTATATTTTAATCAAATAAATGCAGGCTGGGGGAGCAGTGCAAGAGACTTATTTCAAAAACATTAAAAAAATCCACCTGACAGACACACACACAAGTTTCAAGTTTTGAAAAATACAACAACAAACAGTACTTTTGAACGGTACAGTTGGTTTCATTACAACATTTACACTACATTTATTCATTTAACATAACCTTTATTGACTTAGAAAATGAAGAAAATGACAGGCTAATTAATATGTTATATGAATTTGTGTTTCAATATGTGGCATCGTCAGGTTTTCATACCTCAAATTAAAACCCAGTGATGTCTAATGGTAACAAAATAAAAACGAAACTAAGATTATGCCCTGTATCATGAAGAAAACATAGGTTTATTTTGTGTTACATGACACCTATTGGTGTTGCCTATATGAACAGTGCTAATTCAGGTTAAGAATACACTGTGACAGAGGCAAAACAATTTATTAAAATAATAATAACAACAATAACAATAATGATTATGACGACGCATGCAAAACAGAGAGAAAAGACTCAATTCTATTCGAATAATTACACAATACCACTGTTACGTTCCCAATTCATTTTCTAGGGGCAAAAGGGAAAGTAGCTTTAAAGCTAAAATGAACAGCGACAAAGAAAAGTTAACCTATCTGAGTCCCAGCACACAATACACAAAGTAAGATTTCCAATACATTTATTTACAATAAGTGATAAATACAGTGCAAAAAGAATCCTAAACAAACAGCTCCAAAAGAAAAAGAAATGAAGCCTGTTCTTCAGGAGCAGGTAAAGCCAAATCAAACAAAAGATCTCACTACCCGGTAGAAGGAACACCTAATTGACCTACAACAATCAACACAAATAAACAACAGAACTCTTACCTTACTTCCTAACTAACAAAAAACAGGAGAAAATGAGAAAAGAAAAATGGCACCCACTCCCTACTGCTCCAACACTCAACAATGGGCAAGCAATTCAAAGCTGCACACTACAGCCGTAACAACACATTTAAGCGTAACAACACACTTAAGCTTAACATACACCAACAAGAGCAACACTCCAAGTCTGGTAACACAACAGTCTCAGGCCACATTTACACATAGCCGGGTATTTAGAGAAACGAATATTTCTCCCCCTCCGTTTTCAAAAATAACATCGTGCACGCAATATCGTTTTCAAAAAAAGTTGTCGTTTACATCAACCCGCATAAATACAAAGGGGCGGCAGTGTAAGGAGAAGGATAAAGCCATGCAAGCCAATCAGAATCCTCAAAATCGACAACGACGAATAGCACGAGCGACTTCCTGTTCCTTTCAAAACAATAGACATGGCGCGAGGTTCGTTCGTGTGGACAGACAGCGCGGCAAATGCAAACAGGCCAAAAGCGTTTTCACAAAAGTAAAAATGAGTACCACTTTAACAGCATCCATGATCAAATAGTAGCCAAACAAACTCATAGACAGTATGGAACAAACTCTGAACATAGGGCGCTCACATGACGTAAGCATTTTCTGGCGCATAATGTGACGTTTGAGAACCTAAAACCCCGTTTCTCCCAGTTGACACGGCAACACATAACCGGCGTTTTCAGAAATCTCCACTTTGGCCGGAGTTTTTAGAAATAATCGTTCTCTGGGATAAAAACTGCGTTTTCGTGTAAATGACAGGCCAAAACGCAGGGAAATATCTGCGTTTTCCCATCGTGTAAACGGGGCCTCAGGCTCTTGGGAGAAGAAACCTCTCCCAGTCCCAGTCCCAGTCCCAGTCCCAGTCCCAGTCCCAGTCCCAGTCCCAGTCCCAGTCCCAGTCCCAGTCTCTCTCTCTCCCCCCCGGCTCTGCTTAAATACTGGATCCTCTTGCCATTGATGAGGAACAGCTGGTAGGTCCCATCACCTAGATTAGGACAGGGAGGAGCACAAGAAATTGGACAAAAAAAAACAAACAAAAAAACCTTTTAATATATGTCCAAATAGAAACTGTTATTTAAAATGGTAATAATATATCACAATACTGTAGTTTATAGCCTAGGCTACTATATTTTAATCAAATAAATGCAGGCTGGGGGAGCAGCGCAAGAGACTTATTTCAAAAACATTAAAAAAATCCACCTGACACACACACACAAGTTTCAAGTTTTGAAAAATACAACAACAAACAGTAATATTGTAAAGTATAATAACAATTGAATTTATAATTAGCCTATATAGGATTATGTAATGGTTCACAAAATTCACGGTTCAATCACTGTCTGTTGTTGCATTGAGACTCTGGTAGGGCTTTATTTTGAAATTCTCGTCAGCAAAATAGAGGGAAAACAAACAATATTGACAATATTGTTTATAAAATGTTACTCACCATGTTCATTTATGGTAAATCTGACTGTTCCGTTGCGTTCGCACCACATACTTGATAATCGTGCTGTAAACATTGCCTACGCCAATAGCAGGCGCTTATAATTGTGACGTGCGCCAATGGCAGCTGCAAAGGAGAAGCAATATGGGAAATACCGACTGTTTT
>NW_028118208.1:0-25000 GCF_965113295.1 Leuciscus leuciscus | reverse complement strand
TGCATTGACAGGTGAACAGCTGGGGGAAAACTCAAGTTCAGTTTGCGTCAGGGCGTCTGCATGGATGCAGGGTCAAAGGCCAAAGGCCTGGCACGCTACCTCACCTAACCAGCTAAACCTACCCACCACCTGCACAAAAAAACAGAAAACAAAACCAAAAAACACTGACCACTGGCGGGACCTACACAGACCCTACCCAAAATATACCAGGATAGACCACCCCTATATAAAATAACCCTAGATACAACAGCAATTTATAAAATAGACCCCTGTTAAAAAAAAACAAATCTAAAAAATAAAGTGCAGTACCGTGTCTACACACCTGGTGGCGCTAGAGGCGCACCAAACCACCACCAGTCGACTAGCCATACATCAATTACTATATAAACCAAGTTTCGTACAGATAAAACACACCGTTGCAGATATATGGACAGTTAAGATTCGGCCAATCAGATGCCCTTTATGCAAATGAGGGTGGTTACTAATGAGGGTGAAAGTCGTTTTTACCTCCCTACCTAACCCTAACCCTAACCCTAACCCTAACCCTAACCCTAACCCTAACCCTAACCCTAACCATTAAATTAAACCCTTGTTGGTATAAACCACGGCAATATAGCCCGTTTGATTTGAACCCTGGCGATTTTAGCCCTCTATTTTTTTATTTAATAATTATATATGTATCTCTCTAGGGTGTGACCATTCTCCTTTCTGGGCCTGTGGTGTCCTTTAGTGGTCAGTAGAAAGTAGGCCAGTGCACAGCCATTTCTGGGGCCTTCGGGCCCTAGATCTTGGATTTTTCATTCCCCTAACCAAGCCCGTGCCACCGCCTCTGAGCTTTTGGATTGCCCTTCGTCTGGATTGGATTGTGTGTGATGTCTGTGAGTGTATGTGTATGATTATTAAATATTAAAATTAAAAACAAATTTATTGATAGTGAAAAAACTATTTATGAAGCACCATACAGTGCTGAAAGGTATTTAGTAGTGGGAGGGGCGCCCCGCCCTCTACCACTATAAAGTCCAGAGGGACCACGCCCTCAAGCACTCTGTAGTTGCAGAGGGAACAGAGACAGTTGTCATTTCAATTCGCCTGATGAGAACCTTGGGAAAGTTCGAAACGCGTCGCGAGAGTGCCTGAATGACACAAAACCGTAAAAATGAGTACAGCTGCCATCATTTTGAAGGTGGGTGATGTAGCAGAGCTCTGGAAAATTTTCTCTTCAGCCCATACAGGCGTCGAGTTGGTTAAAATGGCCGCCATCATTGGTGCGGGTGATGTTGCAGAGCCACATGATTTTTTCTCCGTCCACTGTGACGTCGAGCGTCTCCTCATGTCCATACAGACGTGAGTTATATGCCCCTCACCACATCTGACTAAAACCTACCATTAGTTTTTTCATTAAATTAAACCCTTGTTGGTATAAACCACGGCAATATAGCCCGTTTGATTTGAACCCTGGCGATTTTAGCCCTCTATTTTTTTATTTAATAATTATATATGTATCTCTCTAGGGTGTGACCATTCTCCTTTCTGGGCCTGTGGTGTCCTTTAGTGGTCAGTAGAAAGTAGGCCAGTGCACAGCCATTTCTGGGGCCTTCGGGCCCTAGATCTTGGATTTTTCATTCCCCTAACCAAGCCCGTGCCACCGCCTCTGAGCTTTTGGATTGCCCTTCGTCTGGATTGGATTGTGTGTGATGTCTGTGAGTGTATGTGTATGATTATTAAATATTAAAATTAAAAACAAATTTATTGATAGTGAAAAAACTATTTATGAAGCACCATACAGTGCTGAAAGGTATTTAGTAGTGGGAGGGGCGCCCCGCCCTCTACCACTATAAAGTCCAGAGGGACCACGCCCTCAAGCACTCTGTAGTTGCAGAGGGAACAGAGACAGTTGTCATTTCAATTCGCCTGATGAGAACCTTGGGAAAGTTCGAAACGCGTCGCGAGAGTGCCTGAATGACACAAAACCGTAAAAATGAGTACAGCTGCCATCATTTTGAAGGTGGGTGATGTAGCAGAGCTCTGGAAAATTTTCTCTTCAGCCCATACAGGCGTCGAGTTGGTTAAAATGGCCGCCATCATTGGTGCGGGTGATGTTGCAGAGCCACATGATTTTTTCTCCGTCCACTGTGACGTCGAGCGTCTCCTCATGTCCATACAGACGTGAGTTATATGCCCCTCACCACATCTGACTAAAACCTACCATTAGTTTTTTCATTAAATTAAACCCTTGTTGGTATAAACCACGGCAATATAGCCCGTTTGATTTGAACCCTGGCGATTTTAGCCCTCTATTTTTTTATTTAATAATTATATATGTATCTCTCTAGGGTGTGACCATTCTCCTTTCTGGGCCTGTGGTGTCCTTTAGTGGTCAGTAGAAAGTAGGCCAGTGCACAGCCATTTCTGGGGCCTTCGGGCCCTAGATCTTGGATTTTTCATTCCCCTAACCAAGCCCGTGCCACCGCCTCTGAGCTTTTGGATTGCCCTTCGTCTGGATTGGATTGTGTGTGATGTCTGTGAGTGTATGTGTATGATTATTAAATATTAAAATTAAAAACAAATTTATTGATAGTGAAAAAACTATTTATGAAGCACCATACAGTGCTGAAAGGTATTTAGTAGTGGGAGGGGCGCCCCGCCCTCTACCACTATAAAGTCCAGAGGGACCACGCCCTCAAGCACTCTGTAGTTGCAGAGGGAACAGAGACAGTTGTCATTTCAATTCGCCTGATGAGAACCTTGGGAAAGTTCGAAACGCGTCGCGAGAGTGCCTGAATGACACAAAACCGTAAAAATGAGTACAGCTGCCATCATTTTGAAGGTGGGTGATGTAGCAGAGCTCTGGAAAATTTTCTCTTCAGCCCATACAGGCGTCGAGTTGGTTAAAATGGCCGCCATCATTGGTGCGGGTGATGTTGCAGAGCCACATGATTTTTTCTCCGTCCACTGTGACGTCGAGCGTCTCCTCATGTCCATACAGACGTGAGTTATATGCCCCTCACCACATCTGACTAAAACCTACCATTAGTTTTTTCATTAAATTAAACCCTTGTTGGTATAAACCACGGCAATATAGCCCGTTTGATTTGAACCCTGGCGATTTTAGCCCTCTATTTTTTTATTTAATAATTATATATGTATCTCTCTAGGGTGTGACCATTCTCCTTTCTGGGCCTGTGGTGTCCTTTAGTGGTCAGTAGAAAGTAGGCCAGTGCACAGCCATTTCTGGGGCCTTCGGGCCCTAGATCTTGGATTTTTCATTCCCCTAACCAAGCCCGTGCCACCGCCTCTGAGCTTTTGGATTGCCCTTCGTCTGGATTGGATTGTGTGTGATGTCTGTGAGTGTATGTGTATGATTATTAAATATTAAAATTAAAAACAAATTTATTGATAGTGAAAAAACTATTTATGAAGCACCATACAGTGCTGAAAGGTATTTAGTAGTGGGAGGGGCGCCCCGCCCTCTACCACTATAAAGTCCAGAGGGACCACGCCCTCAAGCACTCTGTAGTTGCAGAGGGAACAGAGACAGTTGTCATTTCAATTCGCCTGATGAGAACCTTGGGAAAGTTCGAAACGCGTCGCGAGAGTGCCTGAATGACACAAAACCGTAAAAATGAGTACAGCTGCCATCATTTTGAAGGTGGGTGATGTAGCAGAGCTCTGGAAAATTTTCTCTTCAGCCCATACAGGCGTCGAGTTGGTTAAAATGGCCGCCATCATTGGTGCGGGTGATGTTGCAGAGCCACATGATTTTTTCTCCGTCCACTGTGACGTCGAGCGTCTCCTCATGTCCATACAGACGTGAGTTATATGCCCCTCACCACATCTGACTAAAACCTACCATTAGTTTTTTCATTAAATTAAACCCTTGTTGGTATAAACCACGGCAATATAGCCCGTTTGATTTGAACCCTGGCGATTTTAGCCCTCTATTTTTTTATTTAATAATTATATATGTATCTCTCTAGGGTGTGACCATTCTCCTTTCTGGGCCTGTGGTGTCCTTTAGTGGTCAGTAGAAAGTAGGCCAGTGCACAGCCATTTCTGGGGCCTTCGGGCCCTAGATCTTGGATTTTTCATTCCCCTAACCAAGCCCGTGCCACCGCCTCTGAGCTTTTGGATTGCCCTTCGTCTGGATTGGATTGTGTGTGATGTCTGTGAGTGTATGTGTATGATTATTAAATATTAAAATTAAAAACAAATTTATTGATAGTGAAAAAACTATTTATGAAGCACCATACAGTGCTGAAAGGTATTTAGTAGTGGGAGGGGCGCCCCGCCCTCTACCACTATAAAGTCCAGAGGGACCACGCCCTCAAGCACTCTGTAGTTGCAGAGGGAACAGAGACAGTTGTCATTTCAATTCGCCTGATGAGAACCTTGGGAAAGTTCGAAACGCGTCGCGAGAGTGCCTGAATGACACAAAACCGTAAAAATGAGTACAGCTGCCATCATTTTGAAGGTGGGTGATGTAGCAGAGCTCTGGAAAATTTTCTCTTCAGCCCATACAGGCGTCGAGTTGGTTAAAATGGCCGCCATCATTGGTGCGGGTGATGTTGCAGAGCCACATGATTTTTTCTCCGTCCACTGTGACGTCGAGCGTCTCCTCATGTCCATACAGACGTGAGTTATATGCCCCTCACCACATCTGACTAAAACCTACCATTAGTTTTTTCATTAAATTAAACCCTTGTTGGTATAAACCACGGCAATATAGCCCGTTTGATTTGAACCCTGGCGATTTTAGCCCTCTATTTTTTTATTTAATAATTATATATGTATCTCTCTAGGGTGTGACCATTCTCCTTTCTGGGCCTGTGGTGTCCTTTAGTGGTCAGTAGAAAGTAGGCCAGTGCACAGCCATTTCTGGGGCCTTCGGGCCCTAGATCTTGGATTTTTCATTCCCCTAACCTCTAACTCTAACTCTAACCCTAACCCTAACCCTAACCCTAACCCTAACCCTAACCCTAACCCTAACATATTTTTTTTAACAAAAAGTGGTTTAAACTCATGTATCTATATATTCATCTATTCATCTATCTATCCATCCATCCATCCATCCATCCATCACTCCATCACTCCATCCATCAATGTAACACAGGCCTAAAAAACATTCACTTTTTCAAACAAAAACATTTTTTTTAACAAAAACATTTTTTTTAACAAAAAGTTGTTTCAACTCATGTACCTATCTATCCATCCATCCATCCATCCATCCATCCATCCATCCATCCATCCATCCATCCATCACTCCATCCATCAATCTATCTATAGAAATAGACACTTACCTGTCAGCATTGGTGCTGTTTCAGCACTCGTGCTGATATGCACGGCAAATGCAACCATTTTGCATTGACAGGTGAACAGCTGGGGGAAAACTCAAGTTCAGTTTGCGTCAGGGCGTCTGCATGGATGCAGGGTCAAAGGCCAAAGGCCTGGCACGCTACCTCACCTAACCAGCTAAACCTACCCACCACCTGCACAAAAAAACAGAAAACAAAACCAAAAAACACTGACCACTGGCGGGACCTACACAGACCCTACCCAAAATATACCAGGATAGACCACCCCTATATAAAATAACCCTAGATACAACAGCAATTTATAAAATAGACCCCTGTTAAAAAAAAACAAATCTAAAAAATAAAGTGCAGTACCGTGTCTACACACCTGGTGGCGCTAGAGGCGCACCAAACCACCACCAGTCGACTAGCCATACATCAATTACTATATAAACCAAGTTTCGTACAGATAAAACACACCGTTGCAGATATATGGACAGTTAAGATTCGGCCAATCAGATGCCCTTTATGCAAATGAGGGTGGTTACTAATGAGGGTGAAAGTCGTTTTTACCTCCCTACCTAACCTAACCCTAACTCAAAGGCCAAAGGCCTGGCACGCTACCTCACCTAACCAGCTAAACCTACCCACCACCTGCACAAAAAAACAGAAAACAAAACCAAAAAACACTGACCACTGGCGGGACCTACACAGACCCTACCCAAAATATACCAGGATAGACCACCCCTATATAAAATAACCCTAGATACAACAGCAATTTATAAAATAGACCCCTGTTAAAAAAAAACAAATCTAAAAAATAAAGTGCAGTACCGTGTCTACACACCTGGTGGCGCTAGAGGCGCACCAAACCACCACCAGTCGACTAGCCATACATCAATTACTATATAAACCAAGTTTCGTACAGATAAAACACACCGTTGCAGATATATGGACAGTTAAGATTCGGCCAATCAGATGCCCTTTATGCAAATGAGGGTGGTTACTAATGAGGGTGAAAGTCGTTTTTACCTCCCTACCTAACCTAACCCTAACTCAAAGGCCAAAGGCCTGGCACGCTACCTCACCTAACCAGCTAAACCTACCCACCACCTGCACAAAAAAACAGAAAACAAAACCAAAAAACACTGACCACTGGCGGGACCTACACAGACCCTACCCAAAATATACCAGGATAGACCACCCCTATATAAAATAACCCTAGATACAACAGCAATTTATAAAATAGACCCCTGTTAAAAAAAAACAAATCTAAAAAATAAAGTGCAGTACCGTGTCTACACACCTGGTGGCGCTAGAGGCGCACCAAACCACCACCAGTCGACTAGCCATACATCAATTACTATATAAACCAAGTTTCGTACAGATAAAACACACCGTTGCAGATATATGGACAGTTAAGATTCGGCCAATCAGATGCCCTTTATGCAAATGAGGGTGGTTACTAATGAGGGTGAAAGTCGTTTTTACCTCCCTACCTATATGCCATTTTAACCCTAACCTAACCATAGCCCCAAACTAACCCTAAACCCAAACTAACCATTAGTCCAAAGACTACTTTCAATATTTAACACAAAACAATAAAAAAATATGAACAAACAGTCGATCAAACTCATCTATCCATCTATCCATCTATCCATCTATCCATCTATCTATCCATCCATCCATCCATCACTCCATCACTCCATCACTCCATCCATCCATGTATAACACAGGCCTAAAAACATTCACTTTTTCAAACAAAAACTTTTTTTTTTTTAACAAAAAGTTGTTTAAACTCATGTATCTATATATTCATCTATTCATCTATCTATCTATTTATCTATCTATCCATCCATCCATCCATCCATCCATCCATCACTCCATCACTCCATCCATCCATGTATAACACAGGCCTAAAAACATTCACTTTTTCAAACAAAAACATATTTTTTTTAACAAAAAGTGGTTTAAACTCATGTATCTATATATTCATCTATTCATCTATCTATCCATCCATCCATCCATCCATCCATCACTCCATCACTCCATCCATCAATGTAACACAGGCCTAAAAAACATTAACTTTTTCAAACAAAAACATTTTTTTTAACAAAAACATTTTTTTTAACAAAAAGTTGTTTCAACTCATGTACCTATCTATCCATCCATCCATCCATCCATCCATCCATCCATCCATCCATCCATCCATCCATCACTCCATCCATCAATCTATCTATAGAAATAGACACTTACCTGTCAGCATTGGTGCTGTTTCAGCACTCGTGCTGATATGCACGGCAAATGCAACCATTTTGCATTGACAGGTGAACAGCTGGGGGAAAACTCAAGTTCAGTTTGCGTCAGGGCGTCTGCATGGATGCAGGGTCAAAGGCCAAAGGCCTGGCACGCTACCTCACCTAACCAGCTAAACCTACCCACCACCTGCACAAAAAAACAGAAAACAAAACCAAAAAACACTGACCACTGGCGGGACCTACACAGACCCTACCCAAAATATACCAGGATAGACCACCCCTATATAAAATAACCCTAGATACAACAGCAATTTATAAAATAGACCCCTGTTAAAAAAAAACAAATCTAAAAAATAAAGTGCAGTACCGTGTCTACACACCTGGTGGCGCTAGAGGCGCACCAAACCACCACCAGTCGACTAGCCATACATCAATTACTATATAAACCAAGTTTCGTACAGATAAAACACACCGTTGCAGATATATGGACAGTTAAGATTCGGCCAATCAGATGCCCTTTATGCAAATGAGGGTGGTTACTAATGAGGGTGAAAGTCGTTTTTACCTCCCTACCTATATGCCATTTTAACCCTAACCTAACCATAGCCTCAAACTAACCCTAAACCCAAACTAACCATTAGTCCAAAGACTACTTTCAATATTTAACACAAAACAATAAAAAAATATGAACAAACAGTCGATCAAACTCATCTATCCATCTATCCATCTATCCATCTATCCATCTATCTATCCATCCATCCATCCATCACTCCATCACTCCATCACTCCATCCATCCATGTATAACACAGGCCTAAAAACATTCACTTTTTCAAACAAAAACTTTTTTTTTTTAACAAAAAGTTGTATAAACTCATGTATCTATATATTCATCTATTCATCTATCTATCTATTTATCTATCTATCCATCCATCCATCCATCCATCCATCACTCCATCCATCCATGTATAACACAGGCCTAAAAACATTCACTTTTTCAAACAAAAACATATTTTTTTTAACAAAAAGTGGTTTAAACTCATGTATCTATATATTCATCTATTCATCTATCTATCCATCCATCCATCCATCCATCCATCACTCCATCACTCCATCCATCAATGTAACACAGGCCTAAAAAACATTCACTTTTTCAAACAAAAACATTTTTTTTAACAAAAACATTTTTTTTAACAAAAAGTTGTTTCAACTCATGTACCTATCTATCCATCCATCCATCCATCCATCCATCCATCCATCCATCCATCCATCCATCCATCCATCCATCCATCCATCACTCCATCCATCAATCTATCTATAGAAATAGACACTTACCTGTCAGCATTGGTGCTGTTTCAGCACTCGTGCTGATATGCACGGCAAATGCAACCATTTTGCATTGACAGGTGAACAGCTGGGGGAAAACTCAAGTTCAGTTTGCGTCAGGGCGTCTGCATGGATGCAGGGTCAAAGGCCAAAGGCCTGGCACGCTACCTCACCTAACCAGCTAAACCTACCCACCACCTGCACAAAAAAACAGAAAACAAAACCAAAAAACACTGACCACTGGCGGGACCTACACAGACCCTACCCAAAATATACCAGGATAGACCACCCCTATATAAAATAACCCTAGATACAACAGCAATTTATAAAATAGACCCCTGTTAAAAAAAAACAAATCTAAAAAATAAAGTGCAGTACCGTGTCTACACACCTGGTGGCGCTAGAGGCGCACCAAACCACCACCAGTCGACTAGCCATACATCAATTACTATATAAACCAAGTTTCGTACAGATAAAACACACCGTTGCAGATATATGGACAGTTAAGATTCGGCCAATCAGATGCCCTTTATGCAAATGAGGGTGGTTACTAATGAGGGTGAAAGTCGTTTTTACCTCCCTACCTATATGCCATTTTAACCCTAACCTAACCTAACCATAGCCCCAAACTAACCCTAAACCCAAACTAACCATTAGTCCAAAGACTACTTTCAATATTTAACACAAAACAATAAAAAAATATGAACAAACAGTCGATCAAACTCATCTATCCATCTATCCATCTATCCATCTATCCATCTATCTATCCATCCATCCATCCATCACTCCATCACTCCATCACTCCATCCATCCATGTATAACACAGGCCTAAAAACATTCACTTTTTCAAACAAAAACTTTTTTTTTTTTAACAAAAAGTTGTTTAAACTCATGTATCTATATATTCATCTATTCATCTATCTATCTATTTATCTATCTATCCATCCATCCATCCATCCATCCATCACTCCATCCATCCATGTATAACACAGGCCTAAAAACATTCACTTTTTCAAACAAAAACATATTTTTTTTAACAAAAAGTGGTTTAAACTCATGTATCTATATATTCATCTATTCATCTATCTATCCATCCATCCATCCATCCATCCATCACTCCATCACTCCATCCATCAATGTAACACAGGCCTAAAAAACATTCACTTTTTCAAACAAAAACATTTTTTTTAACAAAAACATTTTTTTTAACAAAAAGTTGTTTCAACTCATGTACCTATCTATCCATCCATCCATCCATCCATCCATCCATCCATCCATCCATCCATCCATCCATCCATCCATCCATCCATCCATCACTCCATCCATCAATCTATCTATAGAAATAGACACTTACCTGTCAGCATTGGTGCTGTTTCAGCACTCGTGCTGATATGCACGGCAAATGCAACCATTTTGCATTGACAGGTGAACAGCTGGGGGAAAACTCAAGTTCAGTTTGCGTCAGGGCGTCTGCATGGATGCAGGGTCAAAGGCCAAAGGCCTGGCACGCTACCTCACCTAACCAGCTAAACCTACCCACCACCTGCACAAAAAAACAGAAAACAAAACCAAAAAACACTGACCACTGGCGGGACCTACACAGACCCTACCCAAAATATACCAGGATAGACCACCCCTATATAAAATAACCCTAGATACAACAGCAATTTATAAAATAGACCCCTGTTAAAAAAAAACAAATCTAAAAAATAAAGTGCAGTACCGTGTCTACACACCTGGTGGCGCTAGAGGCGCACCAAACCACCACCAGTCGACTAGCCATACATCAATTACTATATAAACCAAGTTTCGTACAGATAAAACACACCGTTGCAGATATATGGACAGTTAAGATTCGGCCAATCAGATGCCCTTTATGCAAATGAGGGTGGTTACTAATGAGGGTGAAAGTCGTTTTTACCTCCCTACCTAACCCTAACCCTAACCCTAACCCTAACCCTAACCTAACCCTAACTCTAACACTATAAAGTCCGGAGGGACCACGCCCTCAAGCACTCTGTAGTTGCAGAGGGAACAGAGACAGTTGTCATTTCAATTCGCCTGATGAGAACCTTGGGAAAGTTCGAAACGCGTCGCGAGAATATGCCTGAATGACACAAAACCGTAAAAATGAGTACAGCTGCCATCATTTTGAAGGTGGGTGATGTAGCAGAGCTTTGGAAAATTTTCTCTTCAGCCCATACAGGCGTCGAGTTGGTTAAAATGGCCGCCATCATTGTTGTGGGTGATGTTGCAGAGCCACATATAATTTTTTCTCCGTCCACTGTGACGTCGAGCGTCTCCTCATGTCCATACAGACGTGAGTTATATGCCCCTCTCCACATCTGACTAAAACCTACCATAAGTTTTTTTATTAAATTAAACCCTTGTTGGTATAAACCACGGCAGTATAGCCCGTTTGATTTGAACCCTGGCGATTGTAGCCCTATATTTTATTATTTTATAATTATATATGTCTCTCTATGTCAGGACCGCTCTCCTTTTTGGGCCTGGGGTTTCCTTTAGTGGTCAGTAGAAAGTAGGCCAGTGCATAGCCATTTCTGGGGCCTCAGGGTCCTAGATCTTGGATTTTTCATTCCCCTAACCAAGCCCGTGCCACCGCCTCTGAGCTTTTGGATTGCCCTTCGTCTGGATTGGATTGTGTGTGATGTCTGTGAGTGTATGTGTATAATTATTAAATATTAAAATTAAAAACAAATTTATTGATAGTGAAAAAACTATTTATGAAGCACCATACAGTGCTGAAAGGTATTTAGTAGTGGGAGGGGCGCCCCGCCCTCTACCACTATAAAGTCCGGAGGGACCACGCCCTCAAGCACTCTGTAGTTGCAGAGGGAACAGAGACAGTTGTCATTTCAATTCGCCTGATGAGAACCTTGGGAAAGTTCGAAACGCGTCGCGAGAATATGCCTGAATGACACAAAACCGTAAAAATGAGTACAGCTGCCATCATTTTGAAGGTGGGTGATGTAGCAGAGCTTTGGAAAATTTTCTCTTCAGCCCATACAGGCGTCGAGTTGGTTAAAATGGCCGCCATCATTGTTGTGGGTGATGTTGCAGAGCCACATATAATTTTTTCTCCGTCCACTGTGACGTCGAGCGTCTCCTCATGTCCATACAGACGTGAGTTATATGCCCCTCTCCACATCTGACTAAAACCTACCATAAGTTTTTTTATTAAATTAAACCCTTGTTGGTATAAACCACGGCAGTATAGCCCGTTTGATTTGAACCCTGGCGATTGTAGCCCTATATTTTATTATTTTATAATTATATATGTCTCTCTATGTCAGGACCGCTCTCCTTTTTGGGCCTGGGGTTTCCTTTAGTGGTCAGTAGAAAGTAGGCCAGTGCATAGCCATTTCTGGGGCCTCAGGGTCCTAGATCTTGGATTTTTCATTCCCCTAACCAAGCCCGTGCCACCGCCTCTGAGCTTTTGGATTGCCCTTCGTCTGGATTGGATTGTGTGTGATGTCTGTGAGTGTATGTGTATAATTATTAAATATTAAAATTAAAAACAAATTTATTGATAGTGAAAAAACTATTTATGAAGCACCATACAGTGCTGAAAGGTATTTAGTAGTGGGAGGGGCGCCCCGCCCTCTACCACTATAAAGTCCGGAGGGACCACGCCCTCAAGCACTCTGTAGTTGCAGAGGGAACAGAGACAGTTGTCATTTCAATTCGCCTGATGAGAACCTTGGGAAAGTTCGAAACGCGTCGCGAGAATATGCCTGAATGACACAAAACCGTAAAAATGAGTACAGCTGCCATCATTTTGAAGGTGGGTGATGTAGCAGAGCTTTGGAAAATTTTCTCTTCAGCCCATACAGGCGTCGAGTTGGTTAAAATGGCCGCCATCATTGTTGTGGGTGATGTTGCAGAGCCACATATAATTTTTTCTCCGTCCACTGTGACGTCGAGCGTCTCCTCATGTCCATACAGACGTGAGTTATATGCCCCTCTCCACATCTGACTAAAACCTACCATAAGTTTTTTTATTAAATTAAACCCTTGTTGGTATAAACCACGGCAGTATAGCCCGTTTGATTTGAACCCTGGCGATTGTAGCCCTATATTTTATTATTTTATAATTATATATGTCTCTCTATGTCAGGACCGCTCTCCTTTTTGGGCCTGGGGTTTCCTTTAGTGGTCAGTAGAAAGTAGGCCAGTGCATAGCCATTTCTGGGGCCTCAGGGTCCTAGATCTTGGATTTTTCATTCCCCTAACCAAGCCCGTGCCACCGCCTCTGAGCTTTTGGATTGCCCTTCGTCTGGATTGGATTGTGTGTGATGTCTGTGAGTGTATGTGTATAATTATTAAATATTAAAATTAAAAACAAATTTATTGATAGTGAAAAAACTATTTATGAAGCACCATACAGTGCTGAAAGGTATTTAGTAGTGGGAGGGGCGCCCCGCCCTCTACCACTATAAAGTCCGGAGGGACCACGCCCTCAAGCACTCTGTAGTTGCAGAGGGAACAGAGACAGTTGTCATTTCAATTCGCCTGATGAGAACCTTGGGAAAGTTCGAAACGCGTCGCGAGAATATGCCTGAATGACACAAAACCGTAAAAATGAGTACAGCTGCCATCATTTTGAAGGTGGGTGATGTAGCAGAGCTTTGGAAAATTTTCTCTTCAGCCCATACAGGCGTCGAGTTGGTTAAAATGGCCGCCATCATTGTTGTGGGTGATGTTGCAGAGCCACATATAATTTTTTCTCCGTCCACTGTGACGTCGAGCGTCTCCTCATGTCCATACAGACGTGAGTTATATGCCCCTCTCCACATCTGACTAAAACCTACCATAAGTTTTTTTATTAAATTAAACCCTTGTTGGTATAAACCACGGCAGTATAGCCCGTTTGATTTGAACCCTGGCGATTGTAGCCCTATATTTTATTATTTTATAATTATATATGTCTCTCTATGTCAGGACCGCTCTCCTTTTTGGGCCTGGGGTTTCCTTTAGTGGTCAGTAGAAAGTAGGCCAGTGCATAGCCATTTCTGGGGCCTCAGGGTCCTAGATCTTGGATTTTTCATTCCCCTAACCAAGCCCGTGCCACCGCCTCTGAGCTTTTGGATTGCCCTTCGTCTGGATTGGATTGTGTGTGATGTCTGTGAGTGTATGTGTATAATTATTAAATATTAAAATTAAAAACAAATTTATTGATAGTGAAAAAACTATTTATGAAGCACCATACAGTGCTGAAAGGTATTTAGTAGTGGGAGGGGCGCCCCGCCCTCTACCACTATAAAGTCCGGAGGGACCACGCCCTCAAGCACTCTGTAGTTGCAGAGGGAACAGAGACAGTTGTCATTTCAATTCGCCTGATGAGAACCTTGGGAAAGTTCGAAACGCGTCGCGAGAATATGCCTGAATGACACAAAACCGTAAAAATGAGTACAGCTGCCATCATTTTGAAGGTGGGTGATGTAGCAGAGCTTTGGAAAATTTTCTCTTCAGCCCATACAGGCGTCGAGTTGGTTAAAATGGCCGCCATCATTGTTGTGGGTGATGTTGCAGAGCCACATATAATTTTTTCTCCGTCCACTGTGACGTCGAGCGTCTCCTCATGTCCATACAGACGTGAGTTATATGCCCCTCTCCACATCTGACTAAAACCTACCATAAGTTTTTTTATTAAATTAAACCCTTGTTGGTATAAACCACGGCAGTATAGCCCGTTTGATTTGAACCCTGGCGATTGTAGCCCTATATTTTATTATTTTATAATTATATATGTCTCTCTATGTCAGGACCGCTCTCCTTTTTGGGCCTGGGGTTTCCTTTAGTGGTCAGTAGAAAGTAGGCCAGTGCATAGCCATTTCTGGGGCCTCAGGGTCCTAGATCTTGGATTTTTCATTCCCCTAACCAAGCCCGTGCCACCGCCTCTGAGCTTTTGGATTGCCCTTCGTCTGGATTGGATTGTGTGTGATGTCTGTGAGTGTATGTGTATAATTATTAAATATTAAAATTAAAAACAAATTTATTGATAGTGAAAAAACTATTTATGAAGCACCATACAGTGCTGAAAGGTATTTAGTAGTGGGAGGGGCGCCCCGCCCTCTACCACTATAAAGTCCGGAGGGACCACGCCCTCAAGCACTCTGTAGTTGCAGAGGGAACAGAGACAGTTGTCATTTCAATTCGCCTGATGAGAACCTTGGGAAAGTTCGAAACGCGTCGCGAGAATATGCCTGAATGACACAAAACCGTAAAAATGAGTACAGCTGCCATCATTTTGAAGGTGGGTGATGTAGCAGAGCTTTGGAAAATTTTCTCTTCAGCCCATACAGGCGTCGAGTTGGTTAAAATGGCCGCCATCATTGTTGTGGGTGATGTTGCAGAGCCACATATAATTTTTTCTCCGTCCACTGTGACGTCGAGCGTCTCCTCATGTCCATACAGACGTGAGTTATATGCCCCTCTCCACATCTGACTAAAACCTACCATAAGTTTTTTTATTAAATTAAACCCTTGTTGGTATAAACCACGGCAGTATAGCCCGTTTGATTTGAACCCTGGCGATTGTAGCCCTATATTTTATTATTTTATAATTATATATGTCTCTCTATGTCAGGACCGCTCTCCTTTTTGGGCCTGGGGTTTCCTTTAGTGGTCAGTAGAAAGTAGGCCAGTGCATAGCCATTTCTGGGGCCTCAGGGTCCTAGATCTTGGATTTTTCATTCCCCTAACCAAGCCCGTGCCACCGCCTCTGAGCTTTTGGATTGCCCTTCGTCTGGATTGGATTGTGTGTGATGTCTGTGAGTGTATGTGTATAATTATTAAATATTAAAATTAAAAACAAATTTATTGATAGTGAAAAAACTATTTATGAAGCACCATACAGTGCTGAAAGGTATTTAGTAGTGGGAGGGGCGCCCCGCCCTCTACCACTATAAAGTCCGGAGGGACCACGCCCTCAAGCACTCTGTAGTTGCAGAGGGAACAGAGACAGTTGTCATTTCAATTCGCCTGATGAGAACCTTGGGAAAGTTCGAAACGCGTCGCGAGAATATGCCTGAATGACACAAAACCGTAAAAATGAGTACAGCTGCCATCATTTTGAAGGTGGGTGATGTAGCAGAGCTTTGGAAAATTTTCTCTTCAGCCCATACAGGCGTCGAGTTGGTTAAAATGGCCGCCATCATTGTTGTGGGTGATGTTGCAGAGCCACATATAATTTTTTCTCCGTCCACTGTGACGTCGAGCGTCTCCTCATGTCCATACAGACGTGAGTTATATGCCCCTCTCCACATCTGACTAAAACCTACCATAAGTTTTTTTATTAAATTAAACCCTTGTTGGTATAAACCACGGCAGTATAGCCCGTTTGATTTGAACCCTGGCGATTGTAGCCCTATATTTTATTATTTTATAATTATATATGTCTCTCTATGTCAGGACCGCTCTCCTTTTTGGGCCTGGGGTTTCCTTTAGTGGTCAGTAGAAAGTAGGCCAGTGCATAGCCATTTCTGGGGCCTCAGGGTCCTAGATCTTGGATTTTTCATTCCCCTAACCAAGCCCGTGCCACCGCCTCTGAGCTTTTGGATTGCCCTTCGTCTGGATTGGATTGTGTGTGATGTCTGTGAGTGTATGTGTATAATTATTAAATATTAAAATTAAAAACAAATTTATTGATAGTGAAAAAACTATTTATGAAGCACCATACAGTGCTGAAAGGTATTTAGTAGTGGGAGGGGCGCCCCGCCCTCTACCACTATAAAGTCCGGAGGGACCACGCCCTCAAGCACTCTGTAGTTGCAGAGGGAACAGAGACAGTTGTCATTTCAATTCGCCTGATGAGAACCTTGGGAAAGTTCGAAACGCGTCGCGAGAATATGCCTGAATGACACAAAACCGTAAAAATGAGTACAGCTGCCATCATTTTGAAGGTGGGTGATGTAGCAGAGCTTTGGAAAATTTTCTCTTCAGCCCATACAGGCGTCGAGTTGGTTAAAATGGCCGCCATCATTGTTGTGGGTGATGTTGCAGAGCCACATATAATTTTTTCTCCGTCCACTGTGACGTCGAGCGTCTCCTCATGTCCATACAGACGTGAGTTATATGCCCCTCTCCACATCTGACTAAAACCTACCATAAGTTTTTTTATTAAATTAAACCCTTGTTGGTATAAACCACGGCAGTATAGCCCGTTTGATTTGAACCCTGGCGATTGTAGCCCTATATTTTATTATTTTATAATTATATATGTCTCTCTATGTCAGGACCGCTCTCCTTTTTGGGCCTGGGGTTTCCTTTAGTGGTCAGTAGAAAGTAGGCCAGTGCATAGCCATTTCTGGGGCCTCAGGGTCCTAGATCTTGGATTTTTCATTCCCCTAACCAAGCCCGTGCCACCGCCTCTGAGCTTTTGGATTGCCCTTCGTCTGGATTGGATTGTGTGTGATGTCTGTGAGTGTATGTGTATAATTATTAAATATTAAAATTAAAAACAAATTTATTGATAGTGAAAAAACTATTTATGAAGCACCATACAGTGCTGAAAGGTATTTAGTAGTGGGAGGGGCGCCCCGCCCTCTACCACTATAAAGTCCGGAGGGACCACGCCCTCAAGCACTCTGTAGTTGCAGAGGGAACAGAGACAGTTGTCATTTCAATTCGCCTGATGAGAACCTTGGGAAAGTTCGAAACGCGTCGCGAGAATATGCCTGAATGACACAAAACCGTAAAAATGAGTACAGCTGCCATCATTTTGAAGGTGGGTGATGTAGCAGAGCTTTGGAAAATTTTCTCTTCAGCCCATACAGGCGTCGAGTTGGTTAAAATGGCCGCCATCATTGTTGTGGGTGATGTTGCAGAGCCACATATAATTTTTTCTCCGTCCACTGTGACGTCGAGCGTCTCCTCATGTCCATACAGACGTGAGTTATATGCCCCTCTCCACATCTGACTAAAACCTACCATAAGTTTTTTTATTAAATTAAACCCTTGTTGGTATAAACCACGGCAGTATAGCCCGTTTGATTTGAACCCTGGCGATTGTAGCCCTATATTTTATTATTTTATAATTATATATGTCTCTCTATGTCAGGACCGCTCTCCTTTTTGGGCCTGGGGTTTCCTTTAGTGGTCAGTAGAAAGTAGGCCAGTGCATAGCCATTTCTGGGGCCTCAGGGTCCTAGATCTTGGATTTTTCATTCCCCTAACCAAGCCCGTGCCACCGCCTCTGAGCTTTTGGATTGCCCTTCGTCTGGATTGGATTGTGTGTGATGTCTGTGAGTGTATGTGTATAATTATTAAATATTAAAATTAAAAACAAATTTATTGATAGTGAAAAAACTATTTATGAAGCACCATACAGTGCTGAAAGGTATTTAGTAGTGGGAGGGGCGCCCCGCCCTCTACCACTATAAAGTCCGGAGGGACCACGCCCTCAAGCACTCTGTAGTTGCAGAGGGAACAGAGACAGTTGTCATTTCAATTCGCCTGATGAGAACCTTGGGAAAGTTCGAAACGCGTCGCGAGAATATGCCTGAATGACACAAAACCGTAAAAATGAGTACAGCTGCCATCATTTTGAAGGTGGGTGATGTAGCAGAGCTTTGGAAAATTTTCTCTTCAGCCCATACAGGCGTCGAGTTGGTTAAAATGGCCGCCATCATTGTTGTGGGTGATGTTGCAGAGCCACATATAATTTTTTCTCCGTCCACTGTGACGTCGAGCGTCTCCTCATGTCCATACAGACGTGAGTTATATGCCCCTCTCCACATCTGACTAAAACCTACCATAAGTTTTTTTATTAAATTAAACCCTTGTTGGTATAAACCACGGCAGTATAGCCCGTTTGATTTGAACCCTGGCGATTGTAGCCCTATATTTTATTATTTTATAATTATATATGTCTCTCTATGTCAGGACCGCTCTCCTTTTTGGGCCTGGGGTTTCCTTTAGTGGTCAGTAGAAAGTAGGCCAGTGCATAGCCATTTCTGGGGCCTCAGGGTCCTAGATCTTGGATTTTTCATTCCCCTAACCAAGCCCGTGCCACCGCCTCTGAGCTTTTGGATTGCCCTTCGTCTGGATTGGATTGTGTGTGATGTCTGTGAGTGTATGTGTATAATTATTAAATATTAAAATTAAAAACAAATTTATTGATAGTGAAAAAACTATTTATGAAGCACCATACAGTGCTGAAAGGTATTTAGTAGTGGGAGGGGCGCCCCGCCCTCTACCACTATAAAGTCCGGAGGGACCACGCCCTCAAGCACTCTGTAGTTGCAGAGGGAACAGAGACAGTTGTCATTTCAATTCGCCTGATGAGAACCTTGGGAAAGTTCGAAACGCGTCGCGAGAATATGCCTGAATGACACAAAACCGTAAAAATGAGTACAGCTGCCATCATTTTGAAGGTGGGTGATGTAGCAGAGCTTTGGAAAATTTTCTCTTCAGCCCATACAGGCGTCGAGTTGGTTAAAATGGCCGCCATCATTGTTGTGGGTGATGTTGCAGAGCCACATATAATTTTTTCTCCGTCCACTGTGACGTCGAGCGTCTCCTCATGTCCATACAGACGTGAGTTATATGCCCCTCTCCACATCTGACTAAAACCTACCATAAGTTTTTTTATTAAATTAAACCCTTGTTGGTATAAACCACGGCAGTATAGCCCGTTTGATTTGAACCCTGGCGATTGTAGCCCTATATTTTATTATTTTATAATTATATATGTCTCTCTATGTCAGGACCGCTCTCCTTTTTGGGCCTGGGGTTTCCTTTAGTGGTCAGTAGAAAGTAGGCCAGTGCATAGCCATTTCTGGGGCCTCAGGGTCCTAGATCTTGGATTTTTCATTCCCCTAACCAAGCCCGTGCCACCGCCTCTGAGCTTTTGGATTGCCCTTCGTCTGGATTGGATTGTGTGTGATGTCTGTGAGTGTATGTGTATAATTATTAAATATTAAAATTAAAAACAAATTTATTGATAGTGAAAAAACTATTTATGAAGCACCATACAGTGCTGAAAGGTATTTAGTAGTGGGAGGGGCGCCCCGCCCTCTACCACTATAAAGTCCGGAGGGACCACGCCCTCAAGCACTCTGTAGTTGCAGAGGGAACAGAGACAGTTGTCATTTCAATTCGCCTGATGAGAACCTTGGGAAAGTTCGAAACGCGTCGCGAGAATATGCCTGAATGACACAAAACCGTAAAAATGAGTACAGCTGCCATCATTTTGAAGGTGGGTGATGTAGCAGAGCTTTGGAAAATTTTCTCTTCAGCCCATACAGGCGTCGAGTTGGTTAAAATGGCCGCCATCATTGTTGTGGGTGATGTTGCAGAGCCACATATAATTTTTTCTCCGTCCACTGTGACGTCGAGCGTCTCCTCATGTCCATACAGACGTGAGTTATATGCCCCTCTCCACATCTGACTAAAACCTACCATAAGTTTTTTTATTAAATTAAACCCTTGTTGGTATAAACCACGGCAGTATAGCCCGTTTGATTTGAACCCTGGCGATTGTAGCCCTATATTTTATTATTTTATAATTATATATGTCTCTCTATGTCAGGACCGCTCTCCTTTTTGGGCCTGGGGTTTCCTTTAGTGGTCAGTAGAAAGTAGGCCAGTGCATAGCCATTTCTGGGGCCTCAGGGTCCTAGATCTTGGATTTTTCATTCCCCTAACCAAGCCCGTGCCACCGCCTCTGAGCTTTTGGATTGCCCTTCGTCTGGATTGGATTGTGTGTGATGTCTGTGAGTGTATGTGTATAATTATTAAATATTAAAATTAAAAACAAATTTATTGATAGTGAAAAAACTATTTATGAAGCACCATACAGTGCTGAAAGGTATTTAGTAGTGGGAGGGGCGCCCCGCCCTCTACCACTATAAAGTCCGGAGGGACCACGCCCTCAAGCACTCTGTAGTTGCAGAGGGAACAGAGACAGTTGTCATTTCAATTCGCCTGATGAGAACCTTGGGAAAGTTCGAAACGCGTCGCGAGAATATGCCTGAATGACACAAAACCGTAAAAATGAGTACAGCTGCCATCATTTTGAAGGTGGGTGATGTAGCAGAGCTTTGGAAAATTTTCTCTTCAGCCCATACAGGCGTCGAGTTGGTTAAAATGGCCGCCATCATTGTTGTGGGTGATGTTGCAGAGCCACATATAATTTTTTCTCCGTCCACTGTGACGTCGAGCGTCTCCTCATGTCCATACAGACGTGAGTTATATGCCCCTCTCCACATCTGACTAAAACCTACCATAAGTTTTTTTATTAAATTAAACCCTTGTTGGTATAAACCACGGCAGTATAGCCCGTTTGATTTGAACCCTGGCGATTGTAGCCCTATATTTTATTATTTTATAATTATATATGTCTCTCTATGTCAGGACCGCTCTCCTTTTTGGGCCTGGGGTTTCCTTTAGTGGTCAGTAGAAAGTAGGCCAGTGCATAGCCATTTCTGGGGCCTCAGGGTCCTAGATCTTGGATTTTTCATTCCCCTAACCAAGCCCGTGCCACCGCCTCTGAGCTTTTGGATTGCCCTTCGTCTGGATTGGATTGTGTGTGATGTCTGTGAGTGTATGTGTATAATTATTAAATATTAAAATTAAAAACAAATTTATTGATAGTGAAAAAACTATTTATGAAGCACCATACAGTGCTGAAAGGTATTTAGTAGTGGGAGGGGCGCCCCGCCCTCTACCACTATAAAGTCCGGAGGGACCACGCCCTCAAGCACTCTGTAGTTGCAGAGGGAACAGAGACAGTTGTCATTTCAATTCGCCTGATGAGAACCTTGGGAAAGTTCGAAACGCGTCGCGAGAATATGCCTGAATGACACAAAACCGTAAAAATGAGTACAGCTGCCATCATTTTGAAGGTGGGTGATGTAGCAGAGCTTTGGAAAATTTTCTCTTCAGCCCATACAGGCGTCGAGTTGGTTAAAATGGCCGCCATCATTGTTGTGGGTGATGTTGCAGAGCCACATATAATTTTTTCTCCGTCCACTGTGACGTCGAGCGTCTCCTCATGTCCATACAGACGTGAGTTATATGCCCCTCTCCACATCTGACTAAAACCTACCATAAGTTTTTTTATTAAATTAAACCCTTGTTGGTATAAACCACGGCAGTATAGCCCGTTTGATTTGAACCCTGGCGATTGTAGCCCTATATTTTATTATTTTATAATTATATATGTCTCTCTATGTCAGGACCGCTCTCCTTTTTGGGCCTGGGGTTTCCTTTAGTGGTCAGTAGAAAGTAGGCCAGTGCATAGCCATTTCTGGGGCCTCAGGGTCCTAGATCTTGGATTTTTCATTCCCCTAACCAAGCCCGTGCCACCGCCTCTGAGCTTTTGGATTGCCCTTCGTCTGGATTGGATTGTGTGTGATGTCTGTGAGTGTATGTGTATAATTATTAAATATTAAAATTAAAAACAAATTTATTGATAGTGAAAAAACTATTTATGAAGCACCATACAGTGCTGAAAGGTATTTAGTAGTGGGAGGGGCGCCCCGCCCTCTACCACTATAAAGTCCGGAGGGACCACGCCCTCAAGCACTCTGTAGTTGCAGAGGGAACAGAGACAGTTGTCATTTCAATTCGCCTGATGAGAACCTTGGGAAAGTTCGAAACGCGTCGCGAGAATATGCCTGAATGACACAAAACCGTAAAAATGAGTACAGCTGCCATCATTTTGAAGGTGGGTGATGTAGCAGAGCTTTGGAAAATTTTCTCTTCAGCCCATACAGGCGTCGAGTTGGTTAAAATGGCCGCCATCATTGTTGTGGGTGATGTTGCAGAGCCACATATAATTTTTTCTCCGTCCACTGTGACGTCGAGCGTCTCCTCATGTCCATACAGACGTGAGTTATATGCCCCTCTCCACATCTGACTAAAACCTACCATAAGTTTTTTTATTAAATTAAACCCTTGTTGGTATAAACCACGGCAGTATAGCCCGTTTGATTTGAACCCTGGCGATTGTAGCCCTATATTTTATTATTTTATAATTATATATGTCTCTCTATGTCAGGACCGCTCTCCTTTTTGGGCCTGGGGTTTCCTTTAGTGGTCAGTAGAAAGTAGGCCAGTGCATAGCCATTTCTGGGGCCTCAGGGTCCTAGATCTTGGATTTTTCATTCCCCTAACCAAGCCCGTGCCACCGCCTCTGAGCTTTTGGATTGCCCTTCGTCTGGATTGGATTGTGTGTGATGTCTGTGAGTGTATGTGTATAATTATTAAATATTAAAATTAAAAACAAATTTATTGATAGTGAAAAAACTATTTATGAAGCACCATACAGTGCTGAAAGGTATTTAGTAGTGGGAGGGGCGCCCCGCCCTCTACCACTATAAAGTCCGGAGGGACCACGCCCTCAAGCACTCTGTAGTTGCAGAGGGAACAGAGACAGTTGTCATTTCAATTCGCCTGATGAGAACCTTGGGAAAGTTCGAAACGCGTCGCGAGAATATGCCTGAATGACACAAAACCGTAAAAATGAGTACAGCTGCCATCATTTTGAAGGTGGGTGATGTAGCAGAGCTTTGGAAAATTTTCTCTTCAGCCCATACAGGCGTCGAGTTGGTTAAAATGGCCGCCATCATTGTTGTGGGTGATGTTGCAGAGCCACATATAATTTTTTCTCCGTCCACTGTGACGTCGAGCGTCTCCTCATGTCCATACAGACGTGAGTTATATGCCCCTCTCCACATCTGACTAAAACCTACCATAAGTTTTTTTATTAAATTAAACCCTTGTTGGTATAAACCACGGCAGTATAGCCCGTTTGATTTGAACCCTGGCGATTGTAGCCCTATATTTTATTATTTTATAATTATATATGTCTCTCTATGTCAGGACCGCTCTCCTTTTTGGGCCTGGGGTTTCCTTTAGTGGTCAGTAGAAAGTAGGCCAGTGCATAGCCATTTCTGGGGCCTCAGGGTCCTAGATCTTGGATTTTTCATTCCCCTAACCAAGCCCGTGCCACCGCCTCTGAGCTTTTGGATTGCCCTTCGTCTGGATTGGATTGTGTGTGATGTCTGTGAGTGTATGTGTATAATTATTAAATATTAAAATTAAAAACAAATTTATTGATAGTGAAAAAACTATTTATGAAGCACCATACAGTGCTGAAAGGTATTTAGTAGTGGGAGGGGCGCCCCGCCCTCTACCACTATAAAGTCCGGAGGGACCACGCCCTCAAGCACTCTGTAGTTGCAGAGGGAACAGAGACAGTTGTCATTTCAATTCGCCTGATGAGAACCTTGGGAAAGTTCGAACGCGTCGCGAGAATATGCCTGAATGACACAAAACCGTAAAAATGAGTACAGCTGCCATCATTTTGAAGGTGGGTGATGTAGCAGAGCTTTGGAAAATTTTCTCTTCAGCCCATACAGGCGTCGAGTTGGTTAAAATGGCCGCCATCATTGTTGTGGGTGATGTTGCAGAGCCACATATAATTTTTTCTCCGTCCACTGTGACGTCGAGCGTCTCCTCATGTCCATACAGACGTGAGTTATATGCCCCTCTCCACATCTGACTAAAACCTACCATAAGTTTTTTTATTAAATTAAACCCTTGTTGGTATAAACCACGGCAGTATAGCCCGTTTGATTTGAACCCTGGCGATTGTAGCCCTATATTTTATTATTTTATAATTATATATGTCTCTCTATGTCAGGACCGCTCTCCTTTTTGGGCCTGGGGTTTCCTTTAGTGGTCAGTAGAAAGTAGGCCAGTGCATAGCCATTTCTGGGGCCTCAGGGTCCTAGATCTTGGATTTTTCATTCCCCTAACCAAGCCCGTGCCACCGCCTCTGAGCTTTTGGATTGCCCTTCGTCTGGATTGGATTGTGTGTGATGTCTGTGAGTGTATGTGTATAATTATTAAATATTAAAATTAAAAACAAATTTATTGATAGTGAAAAAACTATTTATGAAGCACCATACAGTGCTGAAAGGTATTTAGTAGTGGGAGGGGCGCCCCGCCCTCTACCACTATAAAGTCCGGAGGGACCACGCCCTCAAGCACTCTGTAGTTGCAGAGGGAACAGAGACAGTTGTCATTTCAATTCGCCTGATGAGAACCTTGGGAAAGTTCGAAACGCGTCGCGAGAATATGCCTGAATGACACAA
>NW_028118209.1:0-38909 GCF_965113295.1 Leuciscus leuciscus | reverse complement strand
CCTGCACGATGCGTTTTACGAATCCTTACAATTACAATAGGGTTTCAGCATTTCATGCTTGAACCCCTAATAAGAATGAAGGCTTTTTGCCAGTTTATAGCGCCACCTATGGTCCGATCTCCATGAAACTCTGCATGCTTCCTCACCATGTTCTGACACATATGCTCATCAATTTTTGTGAAGTTCTGAGTTTTCATTTGGGATTTATAGGCTTTTTAGTGTATTTTGCCACGCCCCTTTTCTAAACGACCCTGTTACAGCCAGCCAAATGCAAAAGTTCAACTTTTTTTCGATAATTATTGATCTAGAGAGTCCAGAGAATTGTCCTAGACTGGTTTGGTTCCGATCGGGCCAAAAACCAGGGACTAGTTCGCAAAAGTAGGTTTTGGACAAAATCCGACATAGCAGAAAATTTTCCCTGCCTACATCCAAATCGGAGATAGCCATTTTGTCCGCCTTGAGCCAAGGATTCCAACGATATAAGAAACTTGATCCTGGGACAAACGGTCTAAGAGTTATGAGCGATTTAGTACTTTTGGTTGCTGTAGCGCCACCTATGGGCCAATTGGGGTCATACTCTGATAGGTTGTCCCCAAATTGAGGCCTACCATCTGGCCAGGTTCACGTCTCTAGGCCTTACGGTTTGTCCTGCACGATGCGTTTTACGAATCCTTACAATTACAATAGGGTTTCAGCATTTCATGCTTGAACCCCTAATAAGAATGAAGGCTTTTTGCCAGTTATAGCGCCACCTATGGTCCGATCTCCATGAAACTCTGCATGCTTCCTCACCATGTTCTGACACATATGCTCATCAATTTTTGTGAAGTTCTGAGTTTTCATTTGGGATTTATAGGCTTTTTAGTGTATTTTGCCACGCCCCTTTTCTAAACGACCCTGTTACAGCCAGCCAAATGCAAAAGTTCAACTTTTTTTCGATAATTATTGATCTAGAGAGTCCAGAGAATTGTCCTAGACTGGTTTGGTTCCGATCGGGCCAAAAACCAGGGACTAGTTCGCAAAAGTAGGTTTTGGACAAAATCCGACATAGCAGAAAATTTTCCCTGCCTACATCCAAATCGGAGATAGCCATTTTGTCCGCCTTGAGCCAAGGATTCCAACGATATAAGAAACTTGATCCTGGGACAAACGGTCTAAGAGTTATGAGCGATTTAGTACTTTTGGTTGCTGTAGCGCCACCTATGGGCCAATTGGGGTCATACTCTGATAGGTTGTCCCCAAATTGAGGCCTACCATCTGGCCAGGTTTCACGTCTCTAGGCCTTACGGTTTGTCCTGCACGATGCGTTTTACGAATCCTTACAATTACAATAGGGTTTCAGCATTTCATGCTTGAACCCCTAATAAGAATGAAGGCTTTTTGCCAGTTATAGCGCCACCTATGGTCCGATCTCCATGAAACTCTGCATGCTTCCTCACCATGTTCTGACACATATGCTCATCAATTTTTGTGAAGTTCTGAGTTTTCATTTGGGATTTATAGGCTTTTTAGTGTATTTTGCCACGCCCCTTTTCTAAACGACCCTGTTACAGCCAGCCAAATGCAAAAGTTCAAACTTTTTTTCGATAATTATTGATCTAGAGAGTCCAGAGAATTGTCCTAGACTGGTTTGGTTCCGATCGGGCCAAAAACCAGGGACTAGTTCGCAAAAGTAGGTTTTGGACAAAATCCGACATAGCAGAAAATTTTCCCTGCCTACATCCAAATCGGAGATAGCCATTTTGTCCGCCTTGAGCCAAGGATTCCAACGATATAAGAAACTTGATCCTGGGACAAACGGTCTAAGAGTTATGAGCGATTTAGTACTTTTGGTTGCTGTAGCGCCACCTATGGGCCAATTGGGGTCATACTCTGATAGGTTGTCCCCAAATTGAGGCCTACCATCTGGCCAGGTTTCACGTCTCTAGGCCTTACGGTTTGTCCTGCACGATGCGTTTTACGAATCCTTACAATTACAATAGGGTTTCAGCATTTCATGCTTGAACCCCTAATAAGAATGAAGGCTTTTTGCCAGTTATAGCGCCACCTATGGTCCGATCTCCATGAAACTCTGCATGCTTCCTCACCCATGTTCTGACACATATGCTCATCAATTTTTGTGAAGTTCTGAGTTTTCATTTGGGATTTATAGGCTTTTTAGTGTATTTTGCCACGCCCCTTTTCTAAACGACCCTGTTACAGCCAGCCAAATGCAAAAGTTCAACTTTTTTTCGATAATTATTGATCTAGAGAGTCCAGAGAATTGTCCTAGACTGGTTTGGTTCCGATCGGGCCAAAAACCAGGGACTAGTTCGCAAAAGTAGGTTTTGGACAAAATCCGACATAGCAGAAAATTTTCCCTGCCTACATCCAAATCGGAGATAGCCATTTTGTCCGCCTTGAGCCAAGGATTCCAACGATATAAGAAACTTGATCCTGGGACAAACGGTCTAAGAGTTATGAGCGATTTAGTACTTTTGGTTGCTGTAGCGCCACCTATGGGCCAATTGGGGTCATACTCTGATAGGTTGTCCCCAAATTGAGGCCTACCATCTGGCCAGGTTTCACGTCTCTAGGCCTTACGGTTTGTCCTGCACGATGCGGTTTTACGAATCCTTACAATTACAATAGGGTTTCAGCATTTCATGCTTGAACCCCTAATAAGAATGAAGGCTTTTTGCCAGTTATAGCGCCACCTATGGTCCGATCTCCATGAAACTCTGCATGCTTCCTCACCATGTTCTGACACATATGCTCATCAATTTTTGTGAAGTTCTGAGTTTTCATTTGGGATTTATAGGCTTTTTAGTGTATTTTGCCACGCCCCTTTTCTAAACGACCCTGTTACAGCCAGCCAAATGCAAAAGTTCAACTTTTTTTCGATAATTATTGATCTAGAGAGTCCAGAGAATTGTCCTAGACTGGTTTGGTTCCGATCGGGCCAAAAACCAGGGACTAGTTCGCAAAAGTAGGTTTTGGACAAAATCCGACATAGCAGAAAATTTTCCCTGCCTACATCCAAATCGGAGATAGCCATTTTGTCCGCCTTGAGCCAAGGATTCCAACGATATAAGAAACTTGATCCTGGGACAAACGGTCTAAGAGTTATGAGCGATTTAGTACTTTTGGTTGCTGTAGCGCCACCTATGGCCAATTGGGGTCATACTCTGATAGGTTGTCCCCAAATTGAGGCCTACCATCTGGCCAGGTTTCACGTCTCTAGGCCTTACGGTTTGTCCTGCACGATGCGTTTTACGAATCCTTACAATTACAATAGGGTTTCAGCATTTCATGCTTGAACCCCTAATAAGAATGAAGGCTTTTTGCCAGTTATAGCGCCACCTATGGTCCGATCTCCATGAAACTCTGCATGCTTCCTCACCATGTTCTGACACATATGCTCATCAATTTTTGTGAAGTTCTGAGTTTTCATTTGGGATTTATAGGCTTTTTAGTGTATTTTGCCACGCCCCTTTTCTAAACGACCCTGTTACAGCCAGCCAAATGCAAAAGTTCAACTTTTTTTCGATAATTATTGATCTAGAGAGTCCAGAGAATTGTCCTAGACTGGTTTGGTTCCGATCGGGCCAAAAAACCAGGGACTAGTTCGCAAAAGTAGGTTTTGGGACAAAATCCGACATAGCAGAAAATTTTCCCTGCCTACATCCAAATCGGAGATAGCCATTTTGTCCGCCTTGAGCCAAGGATTCCAACGATATAAGAAACTTGATCCTGGGACAAACGGTCTAAGAGTTATGAGCGATTTAGTACTTTTGGTTGCTGTAAGCGCCACCTATGGGCCAATTGGGGTCATACTCTGATAGGTTGTCCCCAAATTGAGGCCTACCATCTGGCCAGGTTTCACGTCTCTAGGCCTTACGGTTTGTCCTGCACGATGCGTTTTACGAATCCTTACAATTACAATAGGGTTTCAGCATTTCATGCTTGAACCCCTAATAAGAATGAAGGCTTTTTGCCAGTTATAGCGCCACCTATGGTCCGATCTCCATGAAACTCTGCATGCTTCCTCACCATGTTCTGACACATATGCTCATCAATTTTTGTGAAGTTCTGAGTTTTCATTTGGGATTTATAGGCTTTTTAGTGTATTTTGCCACGCCCCTTTTCTAAACGACCCTGTTACAGCCAGCCAAATGCAAAAGTTCAACTTTTTTTCGATAATTATTGATCTAGAGAGTCCAGAGAATTGTCCTAGACTGGTTTGGTTCCGATCGGGCCAAAAACCAGGGACTAGTTCGCAAAAGTAGGTTTTGGACAAAATCCGACATAGCAGAAAATTTTCCCTGCCTACATCCAAATCGGAGATAGCCATTTTGTCCGCCTTGAGCCAAGGATTCCAACGATATAAGAAACTTGATCCTGGGACAAACGGTCTAAGAGTTATGAGCGATTTAGTACTTTTGGTTGCTGTAGCGCCACCTATGGGCCAATTGGGGTCATACTCTGATAGGTTGTCCCCAAATTGAGGCCTACCATCTGGCCAGGTTTCACGTCTCTAGGCCTTACGGTTTGTCCTGCACGATGCGTTTTACGAATCCTTACAATTACAATAGGGTTTCAGCATTTCATGCTTGAACCCCTAATAAGAATGAAGGCTTTTTGCCAGTTATAGCGCCACCTATGGTCCGATCTCCATGAAACTCTGCATGCTTCCTCACCATGTTCTGACACATATGCTCATCAATTTTTGTGAAGTTCTGAGTTTTCATTTGGGATTTATAGGCTTTTTAGTGTATTTTGCCACGCCCCTTTTCTAAACGACCCTGTTACAGCCAGCCAAATGCAAAAGTTCAACTTTTTTTCGATAATTATTGATCTAGAGAGTCCAGAGAATTGTCCTAGACTGGTTTGGTTCCGATCGGGCCAAAAACCAGGGACTAGTTCGCAAAAGTAGGTTTTGGACAAAATCCGACATAGCAGAAAATTTTCCCTGCCTACATCCAAATCGGAGATAGCCATTTTGTCCGCCTTGAGCCAAGGATTCCAACGATATAAGAAACTTGATCCTGGGACAAACGTCTAAGAGTTATGAGCGATTTAGTACTTTTGGTTGCTGTAGCGCCACCTATGGGCCAATTGGGGTCATACTCTGATAGGTTGTCCCCAAATTGAGGCCTACCATCTGGCCAGGTTTCACGTCTCTAGGCCTTACGGTTTGTCCTGCACGATGCGTTTTACGAATCCTTACAATTACAATAGGGTTTCAGCATTTCATGCTTGAACCCCTAATAAGAATGAAGGCTTTTTGCCAGTTATAGCGCCACCTATGGTCCGATCTCCATGAAACTCTGCATGCTTCCTCACCATGTTCTGACACATATGCTCATCAATTTTTGTGAAGTTCTGAGTTTTCATTTGGGATTTATAGGCTTTTTAGTGTATTTTGCCACGCCCCTTTTCTAAACGACCCTGTTACAGCCAGCCAAATGCAAAAGTTCAACTTTTTTTCGATAATTATTGATCTAGAGAGTCCAGAGAATTGTCCTAGACTGGTTTGGTTCCGATCGGGCCAAAAACCAGGGACTAGTTCGCAAAAGTAGGTTTTGGACAAAATCCGACATAGCAGAAAATTTTCCCTGCCTACATCCAAATCGGAGATAGCCATTTTGTCCGCCTTGAGCCAAGGATTCCAACGATATAAGAAACTTGATCCTGGGACAAACGGTCTAAGAGTTATGAGCGATTTAGTACTTTTGGTTGCTGTAGCGCCACCTATGGGCCAATTGGGGTCATACTCTGATAGGTTGTCCCCAAATTGAGGCCTACCATCTGGCCAGGTTTCACGTCTCTAGGCCTTACGGTTTGTCCTGCACGATGCGTTTTACGAATCCTTACAATTACAATAGGGTTTCAGCATTTCATGCTTGAACCCCTAATAAGAATGAAGGCTTTTTGCCAGTTATAGCGCCACCTATGGTCCGATCTCCATGAAACTCTGCATGCTTCCTCACCATGTTCTGACACATATGCTCATCAATTTTTGTGAAGTTCTGAGTTTTCATTTGGGATTTATAGGCTTTTTAGTGTATTTTGCCACGCCCCTTTTCTAAACGACCCTGTTACAGCCAGCCAAATGCAAAAGTTCAACTTTTTTTCGATAATTATTGATCTAGAGAGTCCAGAGAATTGTCCTAGACTGGTTTGGTTCCGATCGGGCCAAAAACCAGGGACTAGTTCGCAAAAG
Organism: Leuciscus leuciscus; assembly: GCF_965113295.1. NCBI lineage: Eukaryota > Metazoa > Chordata > Actinopteri > Cypriniformes > Leuciscidae > Leuciscus > Leuciscus leuciscus. Next base: position 32,704 of record NW_028118209.1, on the reverse strand, counting down.
TAGGTTTTGGACAAAATCCGACATAGCAGAAAATTTTCCCTGCCTACATCCAAATCGGAGATAGCCATTTTGTCCGCCTTGAGCCAAGGATTCCAACGATATAAGAAACTTGATCCTGGGACAAACGGTCTAAGAGTTATGAGCGATTTAGTACTTTTGGTTGCTGTAGCGCCACCTATGGGCCAATTGGGGTCATACTCTGATAGGTTGTCCCCAAATTGAGGCCTACCATCTGGCCAGGTTTCACGTCTCTAGGCCTTACGGTTTGTCCTGCACGATGCGTTTTACGAATCCTTACAATTACAATAGGGTTTCAGCATTTCATGCTTGAACCCCTAATAAGAATGAAGGCTTTTTGCCAGTTATAGCGCCACCTATGGTCCGATCTCCATGAAACTCTGCATGCTTCCTCACCATGTTCTGACACATATGCTCATCAATTTTTGTGAAGTTCTGAGTTTTCATTTGGGATTTATAGGCTTTTTAGTGTATTTTGCCACGCCCCTTTTCTAAACGACCCTGTTACAGCCAGCCAAATGCAAAAGTTCAACTTTTTTTCGATAATTATTGATCTAGAGAGTCCAGAGAATTGTCCTAGACTGGTTTGGTTCCGATCGGGCCAAAAACCAGGGACTAGTTCGCAAAAGTAGGTTTTGGACAAAATCCGACATAGCAGAAAATTTTCCCTGCCTACATCCAAATCGGAGATAGCCATTTTGTCCGCCTTGAGCCAAGGATTCCAACGATATAAGAAACTTGATCCTGGGACAAACGGTCTAAGAGTTATGAGCGATTTAGTACTTTTGGTTGCTGTAGCGCCACCTATGGGCCAATTGGGGTCATACTCTGATAGGTTGTCCCCAAATTGAGGCCTACCATCTGGCCAGGTTTCACGTCTCTAGGCCTTACGGTTTGTCCTGCACGATGCGTTTTACGAATCCTTACAATTACAATAGGGTTTCAGCATTTCATGCTTGAACCCCTAATAAGAATGAAGGCTTTTTGCCAGTTATAGCGCCACCTATGGTCCGATCTCCATGAAACTCTGCATGCTTCCTCACCATGTTCTGACACATATGCTCATCAATTTTTGTGAAGTTCTGAGTTTTCATTTGGGATTTATAGGCTTTTTAGTGTATTTTGCCACGCCCCTTTTCTAAACGACCCTGTTACAGCCAGCCAAATGCAAAAGTTCAACTTTTTTTCGATAATTATTGATCTAGAGAGTCCAGAGAATTGTCCTAGACTGGTTTGGTTCCGATCGGGCCAAAAACCAGGGACTAGTTCGCAAAAGTAGGTTTTGGACAAAATCCGACATAGCAGAAAATTTTCCCTGCCTACATCCAAATCGGAGATAGCCATTTTGTCCGCCTTGAGCCAAGGATTCCAACGATATAAGAAACTTGATCCTGGGACAAACGGTCTAAGAGTTATGAGCGATTTAGTACTTTTGGTTGCTGTAGCGCCACCTATGGGCCAATTGGGGTCATACTCTGATAGGTTGTCCCCAAATTGAGGCCTACCATCTGGCCAGGTTTCACGTCTCTAGGCCTTACGGTTTGTCCTGCACGATGCGTTTTACGAATCCTTACAATTACAATAGGGTTTCAGCATTTCATGCTTGAACCCCTAATAAGAATGAAGGCTTTTTGCCAGTTATAGCGCCACCTATGGTCCGATCTCCATGAAACTCTGCATGCTTCCTCACCATGTTCTGACACATATGCTCATCAATTTTTGTGAAGTTCTGAGTTTTCATTTGGGATTTATAGGCTTTTTAGTGTATTTTGCCACGCCCCTTTTCTAAACGACCCTGTTACAGCCAGCCAAATGCAAAAGTTCAACTTTTTTTCGATAATTATTGATCTAGAGAGTCCAGAGAATTGTCCTAGACTGGTTTGGTTCCGATCGGGCCAAAAACCAGGGACTAGTTCGCAAAAGTAGGTTTTGGACAAAATCCGACATAGCAGAAAATTTTCCCTGCCTACATCCAAATCGGAGATAGCCATTTTGTCCGCCTTGAGCCAAGGATTCCAACGATATAAGAAACTTGATCCTGGGACAAACGGTCTAAGAGTTATGAGCGATTTAGTACTTTTGGTTGCTGTAGCGCCACCTATGGGCCAATTGGGGTCATACTCTGATAGGTTGTCCCCAAATTGAGGCCTACCATCTGGCCAGGTTTCACGTCTCTAGGCCTTACGGTTTGTCCTGCACGATGCGTTTTACGAATCCTTACAATTACAATAGGGTTTCAGCATTTCATGCTTGAACCCCTAATAAGAATGAAGGCTTTTTGCCAGTTATAGCGCCACCTATGGTCCGATCTCCATGAAACTCTGCATGCTTCCTCACCATGTTCTGACACATATGCTCATCAATTTTTGTGAAGTTCTGAGTTTTCATTTGGGATTTATAGGCTTTTTAGTGTATTTTGCCACGCCCCTTTTCTAAACGACCCTGTTACAGCCAGCCAAATGCAAAAGTTCAACTTTTTTTCGATAATTATTGATCTAGAGAGTCCAGAGAATTGTCCTAGACTGGTTTGGTTCCGATCGGGCCAAAAACCAGGGACTAGTTCGCAAAAGTAGGTTTTGGACAAAATCCGACATAGCAGAAAATTTTCCCTGCCTACATCCAAATCGGAGATAGCCATTTTGTCCGCCTTGAGCCAAGGATTCCAACGATATAAGAAACTTGATCCTGGGACAAACGGTCTAAGAGTTATGAGCGATTTAGTACTTTTGGTTGCTGTAGCGCCACCTATGGGCCAATTGGGGTCATACTCTGATAGGTTGTCCCCAAATTGAGGCCTACCATCTGGCCAGGTTTCACGTCTCTAGGCCTTACGGTTTGTCCTGCACGATGCGTTTTACGAATCCTTACAATTACAATAGGGTTTCAGCATTTCATGCTTGAACCCCTAATAAGAATGAAGGCTTTTTGCCAGTTATAGCGCCACCTATGGTCCGATCTCCATGAAACTCTGCATGCTTCCTCACCATGTTCTGACACATATGCTCATCAATTTTTGTGAAGTTCTGAGTTTTCATTTGGGATTTATAGGCTTTTTAGTGTATTTTGCCACGCCCCTTTTCTAAACGACCCTGTTACAGCCAGCCAAATGCAAAAGTTCAACTTTTTTTCGATAATTATTGATCTAGAGAGTCCAGAGAATTGTCCTAGACTGGTTTGGTTCCGATCGGGCCAAAAACCAGGGACTAGTTCGCAAAAGTAGGTTTTGGACAAAATCCGACATAGCAGAAAATTTTCCCTGCCTACATCCAAATCGGAGATAGCCATTTTGTCCGCCTTGAGCCAAGGATTCCAACGATATAAGAAACTTGATCCTGGGACAAACGGTCTAAGAGTTATGAGCGATTTAGTACTTTTGGTTGCTGTAGCGCCACCTATGGGCCAATTGGGGTCATACTCTGATAGGTTGTCCCCAAATTGAGGCCTACCATCTGGCCAGGTTTCACGTCTCTAGGCCTTACGGTTTGTCCTGCACGATGCGTTTTACGAATCCTTACAATTACAATAGGGTTTCAGCATTTCATGCTTGAACCCCTAATAAGAATGAAGGCTTTTTGCCAGTTATAGCGCCACCTATGGTCCGATCTCCATGAAACTCTGCATGCTTCCTCACCATGTTCTGACACATATGCTCATCAATTTTTGTGAAGTTCTGAGTTTTCATTTGGGATTTATAGGCTTTTTAGTGTATTTTGCCACGCCCCTTTTCTAAACGACCCTGTTACAGCCAGCCAAATGCAAAAGTTCAACTTTTTTTCGATAATTATTGATCTAGAGAGTCCAGAGAATTGTCCTAGACTGGTTTGGTTCCGATCGGGCCAAAAACCAGGGACTAGTTCGCAAAAGTAGGTTTTGGACAAAATCCGACATAGCAGAAAATTTTCCCTGCCTACATCCAAATCGGAGATAGCCATTTTGTCCGCCTTGAGCCAAGGATTCCAACGATATAAGAAACTTGATCCTGGGACAAACGGTCTAAGAGTTATGAGCGATTTAGTACTTTTGGTTGCTGTAGCGCCACCTATGGGCCAATTGGGGTCATACTCTGATAGGTTGTCCCCAAATTGAGGCCTACCATCTGGCCAGGTTTCACGTCTCTAGGCCTTACGGTTTGTCCTGCACGATGCGTTTTACGAATCCTTACAATTACAATAGGGTTTCAGCATTTCATGCTTGAACCCCTAATAAGAATGAAGGCTTTTTGCCAGTTATAGCGCCACCTATGGTCCGATCTCCATGAAACTCTGCATGCTTCCTCACCATGTTCTGACACATATGCTCATCAATTTTTGTGAAGTTCTGAGTTTTCATTTGGGATTTATAGGCTTTTTAGTGTATTTTGCCACGCCCCTTTTCTAAACGACCCTGTTACAGCCAGCCAAATGCAAAAGTTCAACTTTTTTTCGATAATTATTGATCTAGAGAGTCCAGAGAATTGTCCTAGACTGGTTTGGTTCCGATCGGGCCAAAAACCAGGGACTAGTTCGCAAAAGTAGGTTTTGGACAAAATCCGACATAGCAGAAAATTTTCCCTGCCTACATCCAAATCGGAGATAGCCATTTTGTCCGCCTTGAGCCAAGGATTCCAACGATATAAGAAACTTGATCCTGGGACAAACGGTCTAAGAGTTATGAGCGATTTAGTACTTTTGGTTGCTGTAGCGCCACCTATGGGCCAATTGGGGTCATACTCTGATAGGTTGTCCCCAAATTGAGGCCTACCATCTGGCCAGGTTTCACGTCTCTAGGCCTTACGGTTTGTCCTGCACGATGCGTTTTACGAATCCTTACAATTACAATAGGGTTTCAGCATTTCATGCTTGAACCCCTAATAAGAATGAAGGCTTTTTGCCAGTTATAGCGCCACCTATGGTCCGATCTCCATGAAACTCTGCATGCTTCCTCACCATGTTCTGACACATATGCTCATCAATTTTTGTGAAGTTCTGAGTTTTCATTTGGGATTTATAGGCTTTTTAGTGTATTTTGCCACGCCCCTTTTCTAAACGACCCTGTTACAGCCAGCCAAATGCAAAAGTTCAACTTTTTTTCGATAATTATTGATCTAGAGAGTCCAGAGAATTGTCCTAGACTGGTTTGGTTCCGATCGGGCCAAAAACCAGGGACTAGTTCGCAAAAGTAGGTTTTGGACAAAATCCGACATAGCAGAAAATTTTCCCTGCCTACATCCAAATCGGAGATAGCCATTTTGTCCGCCTTGAGCCAAGGATTCCAACGATATAAGAAACTTGATCCTGGGACAAACGGTCTAAGAGTTATGAGCGATTTAGTACTTTTGGTTGCTGTAGCGCCACCTATGGGCCAATTGGGGTCATACTCTGATAGGTTGTCCCCAAATTGAGGCCTACCATCTGGCCAGGTTTCACGTCTCTAGGCCTTACGGTTTGTCCTGCACGATGCGTTTTACGAATCCTTACAATTACAATAGGGTTTCAGCATTTCATGCTTGAACCCCTAATAAGAATGAAGGCTTTTTGCCAGTTATAGCGCCACCTATGGTCCGATCTCCATGAAACTCTGCATGCTTCCTCACCATGTTCTGACACATATGCTCATCAATTTTTGTGAAGTTCTGAGTTTTCATTTGGGATTTATAGGCTTTTTAGTGTATTTTGCCACGCCCCTTTTCTAAACGACCCTGTTACAGCCAGCCAAATGCAAAAGTTCAACTTTTTTTCGATAATTATTGATCTAGAGAGTCCAGAGAATTGTCCTAGACTGGTTTGGTTCCGATCGGGCCAAAAACCAGGGACTAGTTCGCAAAAGTAGGTTTTGGACAAAATCCGACATAGCAGAAAATTTTCCCTGCCTACATCCAAATCGGAGATAGCCATTTTGTCCGCCTTGAGCCAAGGATTCCAACGATATAAGAAACTTGATCCTGGGACAAACGGTCTAAGAGTTATGAGCGATTTAGTACTTTTGGTTGCTGTAGCGCCACCTATGGGCCAATTGGGGTCATACTCTGATAGGTTGTCCCCAAATTGAGGCCTACCATCTGGCCAGGTTTCACGTCTCTAGGCCTTACGGTTTGTCCTGCACGATGCGTTTTACGAATCCTTACAATTACAATAGGGTTTCAGCATTTCATGCTTGAACCCCTAATAAGAATGAAGGCTTTTTGCCAGTTATAGCGCCACCTATGGTCCGATCTCCATGAAACTCTGCATGCTTCCTCACCATGTTCTGACACATATGCTCATCAATTTTTGTGAAGTTCTGAGTTTTCATTTGGGATTTATAGGCTTTTTAGTGTATTTTGCCACGCCCCTTTTCTAAACGACCCTGTTACAGCCAGCCAAATGCAAAAGTTCAACTTTTTTTCGATAATTATTGATCTAGAGAGTCCAGAGAATTGTCCTAGACTGGTTTGGTTCCGATCGGGCCAAAAACCAGGGACTAGTTCGCAAAAGTAGGTTTTGGACAAAATCCGACATAGCAGAAAATTTTCCCTGCCTACATCCAAATCGGAGATAGCCATTTTGTCCGCCTTGAGCCAAGGATTCCAACGATATAAGAAACTTGATCCTGGGACAAACGGTCTAAGAGTTATGAGCGATTTAGTACTTTTGGTTGCTGTAGCGCCACCTATGGGCCAATTGGGGTCATACTCTGATAGGTTGTCCCCAAATTGAGGCCTACCATCTGGCCAGGTTTCACGTCTCTAGGCCTTACGGTTTGTCCTGCACGATGCGTTTTACGAATCCTTACAATTACAATAGGGTTTCAGCATTTCATGCTTGAACCCCTAATAAGAATGAAGGCTTTTTGCCAGTTATAGCGCCACCTATGGTCCGATCTCCATGAAACTCTGCATGCTTCCTCACCATGTTCTGACACATATGCTCATCAATTTTTGTGAAGTTCTGAGTTTTCATTTGGGATTTATAGGCTTTTTAGTGTATTTTGCCACGCCCCTTTTCTAAACGACCCTGTTACAGCCAGCCAAATGCAAAAGTTCAACTTTTTTTCGATAATTATTGATCTAGAGAGTCCAGAGAATTGTCCTAGACTGGTTTGGTTCCGATCGGGCCAAAAACCAGGGACTAGTTCGCAAAAGTAGGTTTTGGACAAAATCCGACATAGCAGAAAATTTTCCCTGCCTACATCCAAATCGGAGATAGCCATTTTGTCCGCCTTGAGCCAAGGATTCCAACGATATAAGAAACTTGATCCTGGGACAAACGGTCTAAGAGTTATGAGCGATTTAGTACTTTTGGTTGCTGTAGCGCCACCTATGGGCCAATTGGGGTCATACTCTGATAGGTTGTCCCCAAATTGAGGCCTACCATCTGGCCAGGTTTCACGTCTCTAGGCCTTACGGTTTGTCCTGCACGATGCGTTTTACGAATCCTTACAATTACAATAGGGTTTCAGCATTTCATGCTTGAACCCCTAATAAGAATGAAGGCTTTTTGCCAGTTATAGCGCCACCTATGGTCCGATCTCCATGAAACTCTGCATGCTTCCTCACCATGTTCTGACACATATGCTCATCAATTTTTGTGAAGTTCTGAGTTTTCATTTGGGATTTATAGGCTTTTTAGTGTATTTTGCCACGCCCCTTTTCTAAACGACCCTGTTACAGCCAGCCAAATGCAAAAGTTCAACTTTTTTTCGATAATTATTGATCTAGAGAGTCCAGAGAATTGTCCTAGACTGGTTTGGTTCCGATCGGGCCAAAAACCAGGGACTAGTTCGCAAAAGTAGGTTTTGGACAAAATCCGACATAGCAGAAAATTTTCCCTGCCTACATCCAAATCGGAGATAGCCATTTTGTCCGCCTTGAGCCAAGGATTCCAACGATATAAGAAACTTGATCCTGGGACAAACGGTCTAAGAGTTATGAGCGATTTAGTACTTTTGGTTGCTGTAGCGCCACCTATGGGCCAATTGGGGTCATACTCTGATAGGTTGTCCCCAAATTGAGGCCTACCATCTGGCCAGGTTTCACGTCTCTAGGCCTTACGGTTTGTCCTGCACGATGCGTTTTACGAATCCTTACAATTACAATAGGGTTTCAGCATTTCATGCTTGAACCCCTAATAAGAATGAAGGCTTTTTGCCAGTTATAGCGCCACCTATGGTCCGATCTCCATGAAACTCTGCATGCTTCCTCACCATGTTCTGACACATATGCTCATCAATTTTTGTGAAGTTCTGAGTTTTCATTTGGGATTTATAGGCTTTTTAGTGTATTTTGCCACGCCCCTTTTCTAAACGACCCTGTTACAGCCAGCCAAATGCAAAAGTTCAACTTTTTTTCGATAATTATTGATCTAGAGAGTCCAGAGAATTGTCCTAGACTGGTTTGGTTCCGATCGGGCCAAAAACCAGGGACTAGTTCGCAAAAGTAGGTTTTGGACAAAATCCGACATAGCAGAAAATTTTCCCTGCCTACATCCAAATCGGAGATAGCCATTTTGTCCGCCTTGAGCCAAGGATTCCAACGATATAAGAAACTTGATCCTGGGACAAACGGTCTAAGAGTTATGAGCGATTTAGTACTTTTGGTTGCTGTAGCGCCACCTATGGGCCAATTGGGGTCATACTCTGATAGGTTGTCCCCAAATTGAGGCCTACCATCTGGCCAGGTTTCACGTCTCTAGGCCTTACGGTTTGTCCTGCACGATGCGTTTTACGAATCCTTACAATTACAATAGGGTTTCAGCATTTCATGCTTGAACCCCTAATAAGAATGAAGGCTTTTTGCCAGTTATAGCGCCACCTATGGTCCGATCTCCATGAAACTCTGCATGCTTCCTCACCATGTTCTGACACATATGCTCATCAATTTTTGTGAAGTTCTGAGTTTTCATTTGGGATTTATAGGCTTTTTAGTGTATTTTGCCACGCCCCTTTTCTAAACGACCCTGTTACAGCCAGCCAAATGCAAAAGTTCAACTTTTTTTCGATAATTATTGATCTAGAGAGTCCAGAGAATTGTCCTAGACTGGTTTGGTTCCGATCGGGCCAAAAACCAGGGACTAGTTCGCAAAAGTAGGTTTTGGACAAAATCCGACATAGCAGAAAATTTTCCCTGCCTACATCCAAATCGGAGATAGCCATTTTGTCCGCCTTGAGCCAAGGATTCCAACGATATAAGAAACTTGATCCTGGGACAAACGGTCTAAGAGTTATGAGCGATTTAGTACTTTTGGTTGCTGTAGCGCCACCTATGGGCCAATTGGGGTCATACTCTGATAGGTTGTCCCCAAATTGAGGCCTACCATCTGGCCAGGTTTCACGTCTCTAGGCCTTACGGTTTGTCCTGCACGATGCGTTTTACGAATCCTTACAATTACAATAGGGTTTCAGCATTTCATGCTTGAACCCCTAATAAGAATGAAGGCTTTTTGCCAGTTATAGCGCCACCTATGGTCCGATCTCCATGAAACTCTGCATGCTTCCTCACCATGTTCTGACACATATGCTCATCAATTTTTGTGAAGTTCTGAGTTTTCATTTGGGATTTATAGGCTTTTTAGTGTATTTTGCCACGCCCCTTTTCTAAACGACCCTGTTACAGCCAGCCAAATGCAAAAGTTCAACTTTTTTTCGATAATTATTGATCTAGAGAGTCCAGAGAATTGTCCTAGACTGGTTTGGTTCCGATCGGGCCAAAAACCAGGGACTAGTTCGCAAAAGTAGGTTTTGGACAAAATCCGACATAGCAGAAAATTTTCCCTGCCTACATCCAAATCGGAGATAGCCATTTTGTCCGCCTTGAGCCAAGGATTCCAACGATATAAGAAACTTGATCCTGGGACAAACGGTCTAAGAGTTATGAGCGATTTAGTACTTTTGGTTGCTGTAGCGCCACCTATGGGCCAATTGGGGTCATACTCTGATAGGTTGTCCCCAAATTGAGGCCTACCATCTGGCCAGGTTTCACGTCTCTAGGCCTTACGGTTTGTCCTGCACGATGCGTTTTACGAATCCTTACAATTACAATAGGGTTTCAGCATTTCATGCTTGAACCCCTAATAAGAATGAAGGCTTTTTGCCAGTTATAGCGCCACCTATGGTCCGATCTCCATGAAACTCTGCATGCTTCCTCACCATGTTCTGACACATATGCTCATCAATTTTTGTGAAGTTCTGAGTTTTCATTTGGGATTTATAGGCTTTTTAGTGTATTTTGCCACGCCCCTTTTCTAAACGACCCTGTTACAGCCAGCCAAATGCAAAAGTTCAACTTTTTTTCGATAATTATTGATCTAGAGAGTCCAGAGAATTGTCCTAGACTGGTTTGGTTCCGATCGGGCCAAAAACCAGGGACTAGTTCGCAAAAGTAGGTTTTGGACAAAATCCGACATAGCAGAAAATTTTCCCTGCCTACATCCAAATCGGAGATAGCCATTTTGTCCGCCTTGAGCCAAGGATTCCAACGATATAAGAAACTTGATCCTGGGACAAACGGTCTAAGAGTTATGAGCGATTTAGTACTTTTGGTTGCTGTAGCGCCACCTATGGGCCAATTGGGGTCATACTCTGATAGGTTGTCCCCAAATTGAGGCCTACCATCTGGCCAGGTTTCACGTCTCTAGGCCTTACGGTTTGTCCTGCACGATGCGTTTTACGAATCCTTACAATTACAATAGGGTTTCAGCATTTCATGCTTGAACCCCTAATAAGAATGAAGGCTTTTTGCCAGTTATAGCGCCACCTATGGTCCGATCTCCATGAAACTCTGCATGCTTCCTCACCATGTTCTGACACATATGCTCATCAATTTTTGTGAAGTTCTGAGTTTTCATTTGGGATTTATAGGCTTTTTAGTGTATTTTGCCACGCCCCTTTTCTAAACGACCCTGTTACAGCCAGCCAAATGCAAAAGTTCAACTTTTTTTCGATAATTATTGATCTAGAGAGTCCAGAGAATTGTCCTAGACTGGTTTGGTTCCGATCGGGCCAAAAACCAGGGACTAGTTCGCAAAAGTAGGTTTTGGACAAAATCCGACATAGCAGAAAATTTTCCCTGCCTACATCCAAATCGGAGATAGCCATTTTGTCCGCCTTGAGCCAAGGATTCCAACGATATAAGAAACTTGATCCTGGGACAAACGGTCTAAGAGTTATGAGCGATTTAGTACTTTTGGTTGCTGTAGCGCCACCTATGGGCCAATTGGGGTCATACTCTGATAGGTTGTCCCCAAATTGAGGCCTACCATCTGGCCAGGTTTCACGTCTCTAGGCCTTACGGTTTGTCCTGCACGATGCGTTTTACGAATCCTTACAATTACAATAGGGTTTCAGCATTTCATGCTTGAACCCCTAATAAGAATGAAGGCTTTTTGCCAGTTATAGCGCCACCTATGGTCCGATCTCCATGAAACTCTGCATGCTTCCTCACCATGTTCTGACACATATGCTCATCAATTTTTGTGAAGTTCTGAGTTTTCATTTGGGATTTATAGGCTTTTTAGTGTATTTTGCCACGCCCCTTTTCTAAACGACCCTGTTACAGCCAGCCAAATGCAAAAGTTCAACTTTTTTTCGATAATTATTGATCTAGAGAGTCCAGAGAATTGTCCTAGACTGGTTTGGTTCCGATCGGGCCAAAAACCAGGGACTAGTTCGCAAAAGTAGGTTTTGGACAAAATCCGACATAGCAGAAAATTTTCCCTGCCTACATCCAAATCGGAGATAGCCATTTTGTCCGCCTTGAGCCAAGGATTCCAACGATATAAGAAACTTGATCCTGGGACAAACGGTCTAAGAGTTATGAGCGATTTAGTACTTTTGGTTGCTGTAGCGCCACCTATGGGCCAATTGGGGTCATACTCTGATAGGTTGTCCCCAAATTGAGGCCTACCATCTGGCCAGGTTTCACGTCTCTAGGCCTTACGGTTTGTCCTGCACGATGCGTTTTACGAATCCTTACAATTACAATAGGGTTTCAGCATTTCATGCTTGAACCCCTAATAAAAATCAGTACAATTACAATAGGGTTTCAGCACTTCGTGCTTGAACCCCTAATTAAAGCTGCAAGCAGCATTTAGCGGGGTTCAAGCATTTAGGGTCTTTAAGCACATAAGGCAGTTTAGTGAGTTGTCTGAGTTTTTGTTTAGGATTTACAGGCTTTTGAGTGTTTTTTGCCATACCCATTTTCTAAATGATCCTGTTATGGCTACCCAATGGGTAAAGTTAAAGTTTTTTATATAATTAATAATCTAGAGCTTCCAGAGAATTGTACTGCACTGGTATATTTCCGATCGGGCGAAAAACCTAGGACTAGTTCGCAAAAGTAGGTTTTTAACATAATCGCAAGTATTTAATGAACAAATTGATTGACAGCAGTAGTTCTTGAGGCAAAGTTGTTCTGTATGAGGAGATCTATCAAATGATATGCATCACGTGATTACATAGCCGTAAAACCTGTTAGCGTCAACTAGTGGCTGATTTTTCAAAATTCTTACAGACCTCTAGGGCCACGAGTCGAACATGCCCACCGAGTTTCGTTCTGATCGGCCTCCGTTAAGAGCAAACTAACAGCTTTGAATTAAAATGGTGAGGTATCCTGTTGTAAACATCAACCATGCCTGTTGACAGTTCTCTTTTGTGGGAAAGGAATGAAAAGTTCTCAAATCCGCAGCACAGCCTCAGACATAACATTTATATCCATGATCTGCCATTTTCACTATTGTCCTTGCTTGCTTCTTCACAATACCTGCAGATCTTCTGCTGATTCGGCTGTGCAGGTCTACATTAACACTGCCTGGCCTAGAACATGGACTGGAAAATGCAAATTTGGGGGGTATAAATACTAGCAATTATGTGAAGTGTCAGTGCAAATGAAGTGATAAACACTGACAAAATATGATTGTGTTATAATAGTTATTGTAATATAAGTGTGTTCCATGTTAACTCAATAATGCATGCTTACACACACACACACACACACACACACACACACACACACACACACATATACAAATATGTTTTCAATGTCTTTAGGATGTGTTATTGTGAAAAAAATATTTTAATGGTCTAACCATTTCATATATTTCATTGTGATCTATATTATCAGTCAAAAAAAAAATAGCTTTAACCATTTGTTTGTTGACCAAAGCTGAAAGCTGATAAAAAGATTAATACTATGTCTAATACTGCTGCTCCCTCTAGTTGACAACAGTGGAATTACAGCCTCCATCTTACAGTTGAAGTGTTTGAATGAATGAATGGGAATTTGGTTTTTCACTTATATCTCGGGAACCAGAAGGCGAAAAATTCTGAAATTCAGAGCATAGATAGTTCTTGAGGAGCCCTGTTGAATGAGACCATCGCGGTGTTTTTGGGCGATTGGAGCCCGGAAATATGACCGTTCAAAGGCATATCTATTGGGGCTTTTATCTCTGGAATGCCCAGGGCAAATTACACCACATTTGAATCGAAGCTAGCCAAGAACTGGCCCTTTCCAACGAGCTCTCACACAAGGTTCGGGGTGGTCTGGGTCGGGAGTTTCGGCCGTTCAAAATCGGGGGTCCCACGAATTTGCGATTCGTGGGGGGCGCGCTCCCGAGGCCCGCGATGACACGTTTCGATCAAGAGCCCGGAGAGGACCTTACCATCAAAATTTGAGCGCGCAACGACTTTCCGTTTTCGAGTTATGAATGAATTTGTACTGGGGGGGCGTGGCCTAAATGCCGTTTTACTTTCGTTTTCAATTTCCATATCTCAGACAGACAGTGTGACACAATTGTCAATAATAATACTCCAATAGATGAGTTTTGACAAAATGTGATTGTAAATGTTAAAATAATGATTTTATAAAGTCTAAATATGAATGATATAACAATATTAGGGAGTAGTATGATGAAATGGCAGCAGGGGGCAGTAATATACCACTTATTGGCTTAATATGCCAATGTTATTCATTTTCTTTTTTAACTGTTATTTTTTATACTTTTTCTGATAATTATTGATCTATAGAGTCCAGAGATTTGTACTGCACTGGTTTTTAACATTATTTTATAAACATTATATGATATATATATAGGTTATAGGAAATATATGGTTTTAAAGCTTTTTGACAGTTATAGCGCCACCTATGGTCCGATCTCCATAAAAATTTCCATGCTTCTTTAGCTTGTTATGTCACATATGCTCATCAATTTTTGTGAAGTTCTGATTTTTCATTTAGGATTTATAGGCTTTTTTGTGTATTCTGCCACGCCCATTTTCTAAATGACCCCATTACAGCCATCCAAATGCAAAATTTCAACTTTTTTTCGATAATTATTGATCTAGAGAGTCCAGGGAATTGTCCTAGACTGGTCTGGTTCTGATTGGGCGAAAAACCAGGGACTAGTTCGCAAAAGTAGGTTTTTAACATGTTTGCGAATATTTAATGAACGGTTTGATTGACAGTAGTGGTTCTTGAGGCAAAGTTGTTCAGCATGAGCAGATCTATCAAATGATAGGCATAATGTGACAATAAGTTTAACACCACGTGATTACGGAGCCATAAAACTCGTTAGCGCCAACTAGTGGCCGATTTCTTTCAAAATTCTTACAGACCTCTAGGGCCATGAGTTGAACATGCCCATCGAGTTTTGTTCCGATCGGCCTCCGTTAACCTTGTCTAATAGGTGCTCAACTTCATTGGCCGATGGCGGCCATGTTTTTTTAGATACGCCAATGTCCTCATAGATATACATGGCACCCTGGACCAAGAGACTGCATGCCAATTTTCAAGTCAATTGGACTAACGGTCAGGTGGTTATAGCCCTTTTCATGTATTTTTCATGTTATAACGCCACCTAGTGTTCAATCGTCGCAATTTTTTTACTGTGACCCCAGATTGAACTCATACACATGTGTTCCGAGTTTGGTGAAAATATCTAATTTCGTTCATGAATTATAACCATTTTAGTAAACTGGCTCCGCCTCCTGCGAACGTTTTGACGCCCCTTAGCAACCGTGGATCGAAATTTCAACTTTTTTTCGATAATTATTGATAATCAGACTCCAGAGAACATTTCTGCACTGGTTTGGTTCCGATTGGCCAAAAAAACCCTCTACTAGTTCGCAAAAGTAGGTTTTGGACAAAATTCAAAATGGCGGAAAAATTTGCATACCGGAAATGAAATTGAAGATATACATTTTGTCCGTCTTGAGACAAGGATTACAGTGATATAAGACACTTGAGTCTGTGACAAAGGGTTAAGGAGATTTAAGCAAAAACGTGATTTTTTTTTGTTTTTTGCACTATAGCGCCACCTATGGGCCAATCGGGATCATACTCTCTGAACCTCTCCTCGATTTTTGTACTACCTTCTGGCAAAGTTTCAAGTCTCTAGCACTTACGGTTTGGGCTGCACGATGCGTTTTACGGCAGAAGAATAATAATAATAATAAAAATCAGCACAATTACAATAGGGTTTCAGCATTTCATGCTTGAACCCCTAATAATAAAAATCCTTACAATTACAATAGGTGTTCAGCACTTCGTGCTTGAACCCCTAAAAATCAGTACAATTACAATAGGGTTTCAGCACTTCGTGCTTGAACCCCTAATAAAAATTGTCCGATCTTCACGAAACTTGGCATGCTTCTTCACCATGTTAGGACACATATGTCCATCGATTTTTGTGAAGTTTGAGGTTTTCCCTTAGGTTGTATAGGCTTTTGAGTGTTTTTTGTCCCTTCCCTTTCCTAAATGACCCTGTTACAGCCAGGTAAATGCAAAAGTTCAACTTTTTTTCAATAATTATTGATCTAGAGAGTCCAGAGAATTGTCCTAGACTGGTCTTGTTCTGATTGGACCAAAAACCAGGGACTAGTTTGCCAAAGTAGGCTTTGGACAAAAGTGCCCATATAAATTTTTTTTTTGCTCAAATCGGGATTTGGAGATAGCCAGGTTGTTCGTCTGGAGCCAGGGATCACTAAAGTGATGCTAAATTTGAGCCTCTAGGACAAACTATGTAGGAGTTATGACCAATTTAGTAAATGTGGTCATTATAGTGCCACCTATTGGCCAATCTGGGCCATATTTTGATAGGTTTTCCCCAAATTGAGCACTATCATTTGGCCAAGTTTCAAGGTTCCAGCTCTTACGGTTTGGGCTGCACAATGCGTTTTACGGCAGAAGAATAATAATAATAATAATTAAAGCTGCAAGCAGCATTTATCGGGGTTCAAGCAGTTAAGGCCTTTAAGCACAAAAGCATCAAAAGTGATTAAGTTTTATTTAGCAAGCATGTAACCACTGACATAATAGATGGAAAACACCATTTAGAGCCAATACAGGCAATGTACCATAGGAAATGTATGGTTTTAAAGTTTTTTAACAGTTATAACACCACCTTTGGTCCGATCTCCATAAAATTTGGCATGCTTGTTAATGATGTTATGTCACATATGCTCACCAATTGATGATCGGTTCACGAGCAGCTTTAACTGAGCCTCGAGTCTACAGCGATCTGTCAGACACATTAAAGAGTCACAAAACGGTATTTATTGTTTAAATGTCTCTAAAAAATGACTACATTTGAAAGGTGAGACTTTGTTTCATATCAAAAGTACTTGTCTGTCAGCGCGCAGTCTTTTCTCTGATCCGCAATGTATTTTTCACTGCATCGCTTGTCAGACATAGCAACAGTAACTAAAGTGGGCGGGTCTTTGCGAACGGTCATTGACAGTATGGACGGGGATTCGCCAGTCCCAATTCAAAACAAATTTCATCACAATCCATCATTGTTCGTTTCAAACATGTGAGAGCATCAAAATGATCCATGGGTGAAATTGATTGGATTTAATAAAAAATGTTGTCAGTTCCTATCATAATTTTTACATTTTGGCGTTATTGTTTAGCTATTTATCTATGTTTTCAAATTTCCTTCGTTTTTTTGTTGTTGTCGTCTCGATCGGACTAACGGCTTTGAAGATAACCACAGTTTTTAAAGCTCTAAATGACACTTACAAAAACCATAAGGCGAAACCTGGCATGTTTGGTATTGTTGGACTCTGCAAGGATTCTTGGAGGTCACTCCTGTGAAAAAAACATGGGCTTGAAACTTTTAAGGCTCCTTCAAGGCATTGTGCCAATGACGTATAGTGAGTTTTTTTAGATACACCAATGTTCTCATAGACTATCATGGCACCCTGGACAAAGACACTAGCCGCGTTTCCACTGTCGGGCCAGGGCCGGGCCGTGCTAGTGCGTGCTAGGGCCAGTCGCGTTTCCACTGTCACTTCCGGGGCTTGATCGGGGCTTACTCGGGGCCAACGGCCAGGATTTCTGGCCCATCGAATACCTTGGGCTAGAGGCGTGGTCAAGGTAAAAGGCGGAGTTTATCGGTGTTAGGGAAAGTTATGGTCTGCGGTAAGATGCACATTTCACTTTTTTATATCGCGAAAAATAAACGCTGCTCGAAATGGAGAATCGCCTGTACTGGTCTGTCGAAGATATCAAAGCTCTTCTGAGCATTTGGGCAGAAGAAAGGGTACAACGTCAATTTGACGGCGTGTGCAGATACGAGGACGTTATAAAATACATCGTTGCTGAACTTGCTAAGCTAAGCATTCAGCGAACAACGCTTCAAGTAAAAAAAAAAAAAAAAAAGTTGCGGGCGCAGTACAAGGCGATTAAAACGCACAATGGACAAAGCGGTGCCCAGAGAAGGAACTTTCCATGGTTCGACTTGATGGACGGTGTGCTGGGTCACCGTCCCTCTGTTAGTGGAGGGACAAGTCGGGACACTATGGCAGCCGCGGACGGTGAGTTAATACATGCTATCTTCATAAATTCTAAGTTTTCTAACTTCCTAAGAAAACAAATAAAATATTGCATAAGTGGCTCATATGCGTGTTTATGTTTTTTGTGCTAGAATCGTCATCCCAAAGTGCTTTATTTGACTCAGAAGTGGAGCAGGGATGTATCACTTGTATGACGTTTGACGTTTGATCCAGGAAGGCGTGTTAAGGGCGGGGTTTAGGGCAGCGCTGCAGGGCTAATGGCCCGGCAGTGGAAACGCAAGCCCGGTGCTTGAGGCCCGAGGCCACTGGCCCGGCTCGGCTCGCTGTTAGCCCTAGCCCGGACCTGGCCCGACAGTGGAAACGCGGCTACTGCGTGCCAATTTTCAGTAGACTAACGGTTGGGTGCGCTTATAGCTATTTTCATGATTTTTTTCACTGTTATAGCGCCACCAAGTGGCCAATTGTCACGATTTTTTTCATGTCAACTCAGATTGAGCTTATGAACATGTGTCCCAAGTTTAGCGAAAATATCTCTTTCTGCTCACAAGTTATAACCATTTTATAGCGCCACCAAGTGGCCAATTGTCGTGATTTTTTTCACGTGACCTCAGAATGAGCTCATGAACATGTGTCCCAAGTTTTGCGAAAATATCTCTTTCCGTTCACAAGTTATAACCGTTTTATAGTGCCACCAAGTGGCCAATTGTTGCGATTTTTTTCAAGTGATCTCAGACTGAGCTCAGGAAGATGTATCCCAAATTTAGCAAAAAAATCTCTTTCCGTTCACAATTTATAACCGTTTTAGTAAAAGTGGCCCTGCTGCCATCAAATATTTTGGTTCCCCTTATCGACCGTTAATTGAAATTTTGAATTGTTTGGATGATTATTGATTGTCAGACTCCAGAGAATATTCTTGCAGTGGTTTGGTTCCGATCGGGCCAAAAACCTAGGAGAAGTTCGCAAAAATAGGTTTTTCAAAAAAATGCAATTTACTCAAAATTGGCGCCTGAAGGGCGAGCAAATCGGAGATAGCCATTTTGTCCGCCTTGAGCCAAGGATTCCAACGATATAAGACACTTGATCCTGGGACAAACGGTCTAAGAGTTATGAGCGATTTAGTACTTTTGGTTGCTGTAGCGCCACCTATGGGCCAATTGGGGTCATACTCTGATAGGTTGTCCCCAAATTGAGGCCTACCATCTGGCCAGGTTTCACGTCTCTAGGCCTTACGGTTTGTCCTGCACGATGCGTTTTACGAATCCTTACAATTACAATAGGGTTTCAGCATTTCATGCTTGAACCCCTAATAAGAATGAAGGCTTTTTGCCAGTTATAGCGCCACCTATGGTCCGATCTCCATGAAACTCTGCATGCTTCCTCACCATGTTCTGACACATATGCTCATCAATTTTTGTGAAGTTCTGAGTTTTCATTTGGGATTTATAGGCTTTTTAGTGTATTTTGCCACGCCCCTTTTCTAAATGACCCTGTTACAGCCACCCAAATGCAAAAGTTCAACTTTTTTTCGATAATTATTGATCTAGAGAGTCCAGAGAATTGTCCTAGACTGGTTTGGTTCCGATCGGGCCAAAAACCAGGGACTAGTTCGCAAAAGTAGGTTTTGGACAAAATCCGACATAGCGGAAAATTTTCCCAGCCTACATCCAAATCGGAGATAGCCATTTTGTCCGCCTTGAGCCAAGGATTCCAACGATATAAGACACTTGATCCTGGGACAAACGGTCTAAGAGTTATGAGCGATTTAGTACTTTTGGTTGCTGTAGCGCCACCTATGGGCCAATTGGGGTCATACTCTGATAGGTTGTCCCCAAATTGAGGCCTACCATCTGGCCAGGTTTCACGTCTCTAGGCCTTACGGTTTGTCCTGCACGATGCGTTTTACGAATCCTTACAATTACAATAGGGTTTCAGCATTTCATGCTTGAACCCCTAATAAGAATGAAGGCTTTTTGCCAGTTATAGCGCCACCTATGGTCCGATCTCCATGAAACTCTGCATGCTTCCTCACCATGTTCTGACACATATGCTCATCAATTTTTGTGAAGTTCTGAGTTTTCATTTGGGATTTATAGGCTTTTTAGTGTATTTTGCCACGCCCCTTTTCTAAATGACCCTGTTACAGCCACCCAAATGCAAAAGTTCAACTTTTTTTCGATAATTATTGATCTAGAGAGTCCAGAGAATTGTCCTAGACTGGTTTGGTTCCGATCGGGCCAAAAACCAGGGACTAGTTCGCAAAAGTAGGTTTTGGACAAAATCCGACATAGCGGAAAATTTTCCCAGCCTACATCCAAATCGGAGATAGCCATTTTGTCCGCCTTGAGCCAAGGATTCCAACGATATAAGACACTTGATCCTGGGACAAACGGTCTAAGAGTTATGAGCGATTTAGTACTTTTGGTTGCTGTAGCGCCACCTATGGGCCAATTGGGGTCATACTCTGATAGGTTGTCCCCAAATTGAGGCCTACCATCTGGCCAGGTTTCACGTCTCTAGGCCTTACGGTTTGTCCTGCACGATGCGTTTTACGAATCCTTACAATTACAATAGGGTTTCAGCATTTCATGCTTGAACCCCTAATAAGAATGAAGGCTTTTTGCCAGTTATAGCGCCACCTATGGTCCGATCTCCATGAAACTCTGCATGCTTCCTCACCATGTTCTGACACATATGCTCATCAATTTTTGTGAAGTTCTGAGTTTTCATTTGGGATTTATAGGCTTTTTAGTGTATTTTGCCACGCCCCTTTTCTAAATGACCCTGTTACAGCCACCCAAATGCAAAAGTTCAACTTTTTTTCGATAATTATTGATCTAGAGAGTCCAGAGAATTGTCCTAGACTGGTTTGGTTCCGATCGGGCCAAAAACCAGGGACTAGTTCGCAAAAGTAGGTTTTGGACAAAATCCGACATAGCGGAAAATTTTCCCAGCCTACATCCAAATCGGAGATAGCCATTTTGTCCGCCTTGAGCCAAGGATTCCAACGATATAAGACACTTGATCCTGGGACAAACGGTCTAAGAGTTATGAGCGATTTAGTACTTTTGGTTGCTGTAGCGCCACCTATGGGCCAATTGGGGTCATACTCTGATAGGTTGTCCCCAAATTGAGGCCTACCATCTGGCCAGGTTTCACGTCTCTAGGCCTTACGGTTTGTCCTGCACGATGCGTTTTACGAATCCTTACAATTACAATAGGGTTTCAGCATTTCATGCTTGAACCCCTAATAAGAATGAAGGCTTTTTGCCAGTTATAGCGCCACCTATGGTCCGATCTCCATGAAACTCTGCATGCTTCCTCACCATGTTCTGACACATATGCTCATCAATTTTTGTGAAGTTCTGAGTTTTCATTTGGGATTTATAGGCTTTTTAGTGTATTTTGCCACGCCCCTTTTCTAAATGACCCTGTTACAGCCACCCAAATGCAAAAGTTCAACTTTTTTTCGATAATTATTGATCTAGAGAGTCCAGAGAATTGTCCTAGACTGGTTTGGTTCCGATCGGGCCAAAAACCAGGGACTAGTTCGCAAAAGTAGGTTTTGGACAAAATCCGACATAGCGGAAAATTTTCCCAGCCTACATCCAAATCGGAGATAGCCATTTTGTCCGCCTTGAGCCAAGGATTCCAACGATATAAGACACTTGATCCTGGGACAAACGGTCTAAGAGTTATGAGCGATTTAGTACTTTTGGTTGCTGTAGCGCCACCTATGGGCCAATTGGGGTCATACTCTGATAGGTTGTCCCCAAATTGAGGCCTACCATCTGGCCAGGTTTCACGTCTCTAGGCCTTACGGTTTGTCCTGCACGATGCGTTTTACGAATCCTTACAATTACAATAGGGTTTCAGCATTTCATGCTTGAACCCCTAATAAGAATGAAGGCTTTTTGCCAGTTATAGCGCCACCTATGGTCCGATCTCCATGAAACTCTGCATGCTTCCTCACCATGTTCTGACACATATGCTCATCAATTTTTGTGAAGTTCTGAGTTTTCATTTGGGATTTATAGGCTTTTTAGTGTATTTTGCCACGCCCCTTTTCTAAATGACCCTGTTACAGCCACCCAAATGCAAAAGTTCAACTTTTTTTCGATAATTATTGATCTAGAGAGTCCAGAGAATTGTCCTAGACTGGTTTGGTTCCGATCGGGCCAAAAACCAGGGACTAGTTCGCAAAAGTAGGTTTTGGACAAAATCCGACATAGCGGAAAATTTTCCCAGCCTACATCCAAATCGGAGATAGCCATTTTGTCCGCCTTGAGCCAAGGATTCCAACGATATAAGACACTTGATCCTGGGACAAACGGTCTAAGAGTTATGAGCGATTTAGTACTTTTGGTTGCTGTAGCGCCACCTATGGGCCAATTGGGGTCATACTCTGATAGGTTGTCCCCAAATTGAGGCCTACCATCTGGCCAGGTTTCACGTCTCTAGGCCTTACGGTTTGTCCTGCACGATGCGTTTTACGAATCCTTACAATTACAATAGGGTTTCAGCATTTCATGCTTGAACCCCTAATAAGAATGAAGGCTTTTTGCCAGTTATAGCGCCACCTATGGTCCGATCTCCATGAAACTCTGCATGCTTCCTCACCATGTTCTGACACATATGCTCATCAATTTTTGTGAAGTTCTGAGTTTTCATTTGGGATTTATAGGCTTTTTAGTGTATTTTGCCACGCCCCTTTTCTAAATGACCCTGTTACAGCCACCCAAATGCAAAAGTTCAACTTTTTTTCGATAATTATTGATCTAGAGAGTCCAGAGAATTGTCCTAGACTGGTTTGGTTCCGATCGGGCCAAAAACCAGGGACTAGTTCGCAAAAGTAGGTTTTGGACAAAATCCGACATAGCGGAAAATTTTCCCAGCCTACATCCAAATCGGAGATAGCCATTTTGTCCGCCTTGAGCCAAGGATTCCAACGATATAAGACACTTGATCCTGGGACAAACGGTCTAAGAGTTATGAGCGATTTAGTACTTTTGGTTGCTGTAGCGCCACCTATGGGCCAATTGGGGTCATACTCTGATAGGTTGTCCCCAAATTGAGGCCTACCATCTGGCCAGGTTTCACGTCTCTAGGCCTTACGGTTTGTCCTGCACGATGCGTTTTACGAATCCTTACAATTACAATAGGGTTTCAGCATTTCATGCTTGAACCCCTAATAAGAATGAAGGCTTTTTGCCAGTTATAGCGCCACCTATGGTCCGATCTCCATGAAACTCTGCATGCTTCCTCACCATGTTCTGACACATATGCTCATCAATTTTTGTGAAGTTCTGAGTTTTCATTTGGGATTTATAGGCTTTTTAGTGTATTTTGCCACGCCCCTTTTCTAAATGACCCTGTTACAGCCACCCAAATGCAAAAGTTCAACTTTTTTTCGATAATTATTGATCTAGAGAGTCCAGAGAATTGTCCTAGACTGGTTTGGTTCCGATCGGGCCAAAAACCAGGGACTAGTTCGCAAAAGTAGGTTTTGGACAAAATCCGACATAGCGGAAAATTTTCCCAGCCTACATCCAAATCGGAGATAGCCATTTTGTCCGCCTTGAGCCAAGGATTCCAACGATATAAGACACTTGATCCTGGGACAAACGGTCTAAGAGTTATGAGCGATTTAGTACTTTTGGTTGCTGTAGCGCCACCTATGGGCCAATTGGGGTCATACTCTGATAGGTTGTCCCCAAATTGAGGCCTACCATCTGGCCAGGTTTCACGTCTCTAGGCCTTACGGTTTGTCCTGCACGATGCGTTTTACGAATCCTTACAATTACAATAGGGTTTCAGCATTTCATGCTTGAACCCCTAATAAGAATGAAGGCTTTTTGCCAGTTATAGCGCCACCTATGGTCCGATCTCCATGAAACTCTGCATGCTTCCTCACCATGTTCTGACACATATGCTCATCAATTTTTGTGAAGTTCTGAGTTTTCATTTGGGATTTATAGGCTTTTTAGTGTATTTTGCCACGCCCCTTTTCTAAATGACCCTGTTACAGCCACCCAAATGCAAAAGTTCAACTTTTTTTCGATAATTATTGATCTAGAGAGTCCAGAGAATTGTCCTAGACTGGTTTGGTTCCGATCGGGCCAAAAACCAGGGACTAGTTCGCAAAAGTAGGTTTTGGACAAAATCCGACATAGCGGAAAATTTTCCCAGCCTACATCCAAATCGGAGATAGCCATTTTGTCCGCCTTGAGCCAAGGATTCCAACGATATAAGACACTTGATCCTGGGACAAACGGTCTAAGAGTTATGAGCGATTTAGTACTTTTGGTTGCTGTAGCGCCACCTATGGGCCAATTGGGGTCATACTCTGATAGGTTGTCCCCAAATTGAGGCCTACCATCTGGCCAGGTTTCACGTCTCTAGGCCTTACGGTTTGTCCTGCACGATGCGTTTTACGAATCCTTACAATTACAATAGGGTTTCAGCATTTCATGCTTGAACCCCTAATAAGAATGAAGGCTTTTTGCCAGTTATAGCGCCACCTATGGTCCGATCTCCATGAAACTCTGCATGCTTCCTCACCATGTTCTGACACATATGCTCATCAATTTTTGTGAAGTTCTGAGTTTTCATTTGGGATTTATAGGCTTTTTAGTGTATTTTGCCACGCCCCTTTTCTAAATGACCCTGTTACAGCCACCCAAATGCAAAAGTTCAACTTTTTTTCGATAATTATTGATCTAGAGAGTCCAGAGAATTGTCCTAGACTGGTTTGGTTCCGATCGGGCCAAAAACCAGGGACTAGTTCGCAAAAGTAGGTTTTGGACAAAATCCGACATAGCGGAAAATTTTCCCAGCCTACATCCAAATCGGAGATAGCCATTTTGTCCGCCTTGAGCCAAGGATTCCAACGATATAAGACACTTGATCCTGGGACAAACGGTCTAAGAGTTATGAGCGATTTAGTACTTTTGGTTGCTGTAGCGCCACCTATGGGCCAATTGGGGTCATACTCTGATAGGTTGTCCCCAAATTGAGGCCTACCATCTGGCCAGGTTTCACGTCTCTAGGCCTTACGGTTTGTCCTGCACGATGCGTTTTACGAATCCTTACAATTACAATAGGGTTTCAGCATTTCATGCTTGAACCCCTAATAAGAATGAAGGCTTTTTGCCAGTTATAGCGCCACCTATGGTCCGATCTCCATGAAACTCTGCATGCTTCCTCACCATGTTCTGACACATATGCTCATCAATTTTTGTGAAGTTCTGAGTTTTCATTTGGGATTTATAGGCTTTTTAGTGTATTTTGCCACGCCCCTTTTCTAAATGACCCTGTTACAGCCACCCAAATGCAAAAGTTCAACTTTTTTTCGATAATTATTGATCTAGAGAGTCCAGAGAATTGTCCTAGACTGGTTTGGTTCCGATCGGGCCAAAAACCAGGGACTAGTTCGCAAAAGTAGGTTTTGGACAAAATCCGACATAGCGGAAAATTTTCCCAGCCTACATCCAAATCGGAGATAGCCATTTTGTCCGCCTTGAGCCAAGGATTCCAACGATATAAGACACTTGATCCTGGGACAAACGGTCTAAGAGTTATGAGCGATTTAGTACTTTTGGTTGCTGTAGCGCCACCTATGGGCCAATTGGGGTCATACTCTGATAGGTTGTCCCCAAATTGAGGCCTACCATCTGGCCAGGTTTCACGTCTCTAGGCCTTACGGTTTGTCCTGCACGATGCGTTTTACGAATCCTTACAATTACAATAGGGTTTCAGCATTTCATGCTTGAACCCCTAATAAGAATGAAGGCTTTTTGCCAGTTATAGCGCCACCTATGGTCCGATCTCCATGAAACTCTGCATGCTTCCTCACCATGTTCTGACACATATGCTCATCAATTTTTGTGAAGTTCTGAGTTTTCATTTGGGATTTATAGGCTTTTTAGTGTATTTTGCCACGCCCCTTTTCTAAATGACCCTGTTACAGCCACCCAAATGCAAAAGTTCAACTTTTTTTCGATAATTATTGATCTAGAGAGTCCAGAGAATTGTCCTAGACTGGTTTGGTTCCGATCGGGCCAAAAACCAGGGACTAGTTCGCAAAAGTAGGTTTTGGACAAAATCCGACATAGCGGAAAATTTTCCCAGCCTACATCCAAATCGGAGATAGCCATTTTGTCCGCCTTGAGCCAAGGATTCCAACGATATAAGACACTTGATCCTGGGACAAACGGTCTAAGAGTTATGAGCGATTTAGTACTTTTGGTTGCTGTAGCGCCACCTATGGGCCAATTGGGGTCATACTCTGATAGGTTGTCCCCAAATTGAGGCCTACCATCTGGCCAGGTTTCACGTCTCTAGGCCTTACGGTTTGTCCTGCACGATGCGTTTTACGAATCCTTACAATTACAATAGGGTTTCAGCATTTCATGCTTGAACCCCTAATAAGAATGAAGGCTTTTTGCCAGTTATAGCGCCACCTATGGTCCGATCTCCATGAAACTCTGCATGCTTCCTCACCATGTTCTGACACATATGCTCATCAATTTTTGTGAAGTTCTGAGTTTTCATTTGGGATTTATAGGCTTTTTAGTGTATTTTGCCACGCCCCTTTTCTAAATGACCCTGTTACAGCCACCCAAATGCAAAAGTTCAACTTTTTTTCGATAATTATTGATCTAGAGAGTCCAGAGAATTGTCCTAGACTGGTTTGGTTCCGATCGGGCCAAAAACCAGGGACTAGTTCGCAAAAGTAGGTTTTGGACAAAATCCGACATAGCGGAAAATTTTCCCAGCCTACATCCAAATCGGAGATAGCCATTTTGTCCGCCTTGAGCCAAGGATTCCAACGATATAAGACACTTGATCCTGGGACAAACGGTCTAAGAGTTATGAGCGATTTAGTACTTTTGGTTGCTGTAGCGCCACCTATGGGCCAATTGGGGTCATACTCTGATAGGTTGTCCCCAAATTGAGGCCTACCATCTGGCCAGGTTTCACGTCTCTAGGCCTTACGGTTTGTCCTGCACGATGCGTTTTACGAATCCTTACAATTACAATAGGGTTTCAGCATTTCATGCTTGAACCCCTAATAAGAATGAAGGCTTTTTGCCAGTTATAGCGCCACCTATGGTCCGATCTCCATGAAACTCTGCATGCTTCCTCACCATGTTCTGACACATATGCTCATCAATTTTTGTGAAGTTCTGAGTTTTCATTTGGGATTTATAGGCTTTTTAGTGTATTTTGCCACGCCCCTTTTCTAAATGACCCTGTTACAGCCACCCAAATGCAAAAGTTCAACTTTTTTTCGATAATTATTGATCTAGAGAGTCCAGAGAATTGTCCTAGACTGGTTTGGTTCCGATCGGGCCAAAAACCAGGGACTAGTTCGCAAAAGTAGGTTTTGGACAAAATCCGACATAGCGGAAAATTTTCCCAGCCTACATCCAAATCGGAGATAGCCATTTTGTCCGCCTTGAGCCAAGGATTCCAACGATATAAGACACTTGATCCTGGGACAAACGGTCTAAGAGTTATGAGCGATTTAGTACTTTTGGTTGCTGTAGCGCCACCTATGGGCCAATTGGGGTCATACTCTGATAGGTTGTCCCCAAATTGAGGCCTACCATCTGGCCAGGTTTCACGTCTCTAGGCCTTACGGTTTGTCCTGCACGATGCGTTTTACGAATCCTTACAATTACAATAGGGTTTCAGCATTTCATGCTTGAACCCCTAATAAGAATGAAGGCTTTTTGCCAGTTATAGCGCCACCTATGGTCCGATCTCCATGAAACTCTGCATGCTTCCTCACCATGTTCTGACACATATGCTCATCAATTTTTGTGAAGTTCTGAGTTTTCATTTGGGATTTATAGGCTTTTTAGTGTATTTTGCCACGCCCCTTTTCTAAATGACCCTGTTACAGCCACCCAAATGCAAAAGTTCAACTTTTTTTCGATAATTATTGATCTAGAGAGTCCAGAGAATTGTCCTAGACTGGTTTGGTTCCGATCGGGCCAAAAACCAGGGACTAGTTCGCAAAAGTAGGTTTTGGACAAAATCCGACATAGCGGAAAATTTTCCCAGCCTACATCCAAATCGGAGATAGCCATTTTGTCCGCCTTGAGCCAAGGATTCCAACGATATAAGACACTTGATCCTGGGACAAACGGTCTAAGAGTTATGAGCGATTTAGTACTTTTGGTTGCTGTAGCGCCACCTATGGGCCAATTGGGGTCATACTCTGATAGGTTGTCCCCAAATTGAGGCCTACCATCTGGCCAGGTTTCACGTCTCTAGGCCTTACGGTTTGTCCTGCACGATGCGTTTTACGAATCCTTACAATTACAATAGGGTTTCAGCATTTCATGCTTGAACCCCTAATAAGAATGAAGGCTTTTTGCCAGTTATAGCGCCACCTATGGTCCGATCTCCATGAAACTCTGCATGCTTCCTCACCATGTTCTGACACATATGCTCATCAATTTTTGTGAAGTTCTGAGTTTTCATTTGGGATTTATAGGCTTTTTAGTGTATTTTGCCACGCCCCTTTTCTAAATGACCCTGTTACAGCCACCCAAATGCAAAAGTTCAACTTTTTTTCGATAATTATTGATCTAGAGAGTCCAGAGAATTGTCCTAGACTGGTTTGGTTCCGATCGGGCCAAAAACCAGGGACTAGTTCGCAAAAGTAGGTTTTGGACAAAATCCGACATAGCGGAAAATTTTCCCAGCCTACATCCAAATCGGAGATAGCCATTTTGTCCGCCTTGAGCCAAGGATTCCAACGATATAAGACACTTGATCCTGGGACAAACGGTCTAAGAGTTATGAGCGATTTAGTACTTTTGGTTGCTGTAGCGCCACCTATGGGCCAATTGGGGTCATACTCTGATAGGTTGTCCCCAAATTGAGGCCTACCATCTGGCCAGGTTTCACGTCTCTAGGCCTTACGGTTTGTCCTGCACGATGCGTTTTACGAATCCTTACAATTACAATAGGGTTTCAGCATTTCATGCTTGAACCCCTAATAAGAATGAAGGCTTTTTGCCAGTTATAGCGCCACCTATGGTCCGATCTCCATGAAACTCTGCATGCTTCCTCACCATGTTCTGACACATATGCTCATCAATTTTTGTGAAGTTCTGAGTTTTCATTTGGGATTTATAGGCTTTTTAGTGTATTTTGCCACGCCCCTTTTCTAAATGACCCTGTTACAGCCACCCAAATGCAAAAGTTCAACTTTTTTTCGATAATTATTGATCTAGAGAGTCCAGAGAATTGTCCTAGACTGGTTTGGTTCCGATCGGGCCAAAAACCAGGGACTAGTTCGCAAAAGTAGGTTTTGGACAAAATCCGACATAGCGGAAAATTTTCCCAGCCTACATCCAAATCGGAGATAGCCATTTTGTCCGCCTTGAGCCAAGGATTCCAACGATATAAGACACTTGATCCTGGGACAAACGGTCTAAGAGTTATGAGCGATTTAGTACTTTTGGTTGCTGTAGCGCCACCTATGGGCCAATTGGGGTCATACTCTGATAGGTTGTCCCCAAATTGAGGCCTACCATCTGGCCAGGTTTCACGTCTCTAGGCCTTACGGTTTGTCCTGCACGATGCGTTTTACGAATCCTTACAATTACAATAGGGTTTCAGCATTTCATGCTTGAACCCCTAATAAGAATGAAGGCTTTTTGCCAGTTATAGCGCCACCTATGGTCCGATCTCCATGAAACTCTGCATGCTTCCTCACCATGTTCTGACACATATGCTCATCAATTTTTGTGAAGTTCTGAGTTTTCATTTGGGATTTATAGGCTTTTTAGTGTATTTTGCCACGCCCCTTTTCTAAATGACCCTGTTACAGCCACCCAAATGCAAAAGTTCAACTTTTTTTCGATAATTATTGATCTAGAGAGTCCAGAGAATTGTCCTAGACTGGTTTGGTTCCGATCGGGCCAAAAACCAGGGACTAGTTCGCAAAAGTAGGTTTTGGACAAAATCCGACATAGCGGAAAATTTTCCCAGCCTACATCCAAATCGGAGATAGCCATTTTGTCCGCCTTGAGCCAAGGATTCCAACGATATAAGACACTTGATCCTGGGACAAACGGTCTAAGAGTTATGAGCGATTTAGTACTTTTGGTTGCTGTAGCGCCACCTATGGGCCAATTGGGGTCATACTCTGATAGGTTGTCCCCAAATTGAGGCCTACCATCTGGCCAGGTTTCACGTCTCTAGGCCTTACGGTTTGTCCTGCACGATGCGTTTTACGAATCCTTACAATTACAATAGGGTTTCAGCATTTCATGCTTGAACCCCTAATAAGAATGAAGGCTTTTTGCCAGTTATAGCGCCACCTATGGTCCGATCTCCATGAAACTCTGCATGCTTCCTCACCATGTTCTGACACATATGCTCATCAATTTTTGTGAAGTTCTGAGTTTTCATTTGGGATTTATAGGCTTTTTAGTGTATTTTGCCACGCCCCTTTTCTAAATGACCCTGTTACAGCCACCCAAATGCAAAAGTTCAACTTTTTTTCGATAATTATTGATCTAGAGAGTCCAGAGAATTGTCCTAGACTGGTTTGGTTCCGATCGGGCCAAAAACCAGGGACTAGTTCGCAAAAGTAGGTTTTGGACAAAATCCGACATAGCGGAAAATTTTCCCAGCCTACATCCAAATCGGAGATAGCCATTTTGTCCGCCTTGAGCCAAGGATTCCAACGATATAAGACACTTGATCCTGGGACAAACGGTCTAAGAGTTATGAGCGATTTAGTACTTTTGGTTGCTGTAGCGCCACCTATGGGCCAATTGGGGTCATACTCTGATAGGTTGTCCCCAAATTGAGGCCTACCATCTGGCCAGGTTTCACGTCTCTAGGCCTTACGGTTTGTCCTGCACGATGCGTTTTACGAATCCTTACAATTACAATAGGGTTTCAGCATTTCATGCTTGAACCCCTAATAAGAATGAAGGCTTTTTGCCAGTTATAGCGCCACCTATGGTCCGATCTCCATGAAACTCTGCATGCTTCCTCACCATGTTCTGACACATATGCTCATCAATTTTTGTGAAGTTCTGAGTTTTCATTTGGGATTTATAGGCTTTTTAGTGTATTTTGCCACGCCCCTTTTCTAAATGACCCTGTTACAGCCACCCAAATGCAAAAGTTCAACTTTTTTTCGATAATTATTGATCTAGAGAGTCCAGAGAATTGTCCTAGACTGGTTTGGTTCCGATCGGGCCAAAAACCAGGGACTAGTTCGCAAAAGTAGGTTTTGGACAAAATCCGACATAGCGGAAAATTTTCCCAGCCTACATCCAAATCGGAGATAGCCATTTTGTCCGCCTTGAGCCAAGGATTCCAACGATATAAGACACTTGATCCTGGGACAAACGGTCTAAGAGTTATGAGCGATTTAGTACTTTTGGTTGCTGTAGCGCCACCTATGGGCCAATTGGGGTCATACTCTGATAGGTTGTCCCCAAATTGAGGCCTACCATCTGGCCAGGTTTCACGTCTCTAGGCCTTACGGTTTGTCCTGCACGATGCGTTTTACGAATCCTTACAATTACAATAGGGTTTCAGCATTTCATGCTTGAACCCCTAATAAGAATGAAGGCTTTTTGCCAGTTATAGCGCCACCTATGGTCCGATCTCCATGAAACTCTGCATGCTTCCTCACCATGTTCTGACACATATGCTCATCAATTTTTGTGAAGTTCTGAGTTTTCATTTGGGATTTATAGGCTTTTTAGTGTATTTTGCCACGCCCCTTTTCTAAATGACCCTGTTACAGCCACCCAAATGCAAAAGTTCAACTTTTTTTCGATAATTATTGATCTAGAGAGTCCAGAGAATTGTCCTAGACTGGTTTGGTTCCGATCGGGCCAAAAACCAGGGACTAGTTCGCAAAAGTAGGTTTTGGACAAAATCCGACATAGCGGAAAATTTTCCCAGCCTACATCCAAATCGGAGATAGCCATTTTGTCCGCCTTGAGCCAAGGATTCCAACGATATAAGACACTTGATCCTGGGACAAACGGTCTAAGAGTTATGAGCGATTTAGTACTTTTGGTTGCTGTAGCGCCACCTATGGGCCAATTGGGGTCATACTCTGATAGGTTGTCCCCAAATTGAGGCCTACCATCTGGCCAGGTTTCACGTCTCTAGGCCTTACGGTTTGTCCTGCACGATGCGTTTTACGAATCCTTACAATTACAATAGGGTTTCAGCATTTCATGCTTGAACCCCTAATAAGAATGAAGGCTTTTTGCCAGTTATAGCGCCACCTATGGTCCGATCTCCATGAAACTCTGCATGCTTCCTCACCATGTTCTGACACATATGCTCATCAATTTTTGTGAAGTTCTGAGTTTTCATTTGGGATTTATAGGCTTTTTAGTGTATTTTGCCACGCCCCTTTTCTAAATGACCCTGTTACAGCCACCCAAATGCAAAAGTTCAACTTTTTTTCGATAATTATTGATCTAGAGAGTCCAGAGAATTGTCCTAGACTGGTTTGGTTCCGATCGGGCCAAAAACCAGGGACTAGTTCGCAAAAGTAGGTTTTGGACAAAATCCGACATAGCGGAAAATTTTCCCAGCCTACATCCAAATCGGAGATAGCCATTTTGTCCGCCTTGAGCCAAGGATTCCAACGATATAAGACACTTGATCCTGGGACAAACGGTCTAAGAGTTATGAGCGATTTAGTACTTTTGGTTGCTGTAGCGCCACCTATGGGCCAATTGGGGTCATACTCTGATAGGTTGTCCCCAAATTGAGGCCTACCATCTGGCCAGGTTTCACGTCTCTAGGCCTTACGGTTTGTCCTGCACGATGCGTTTTACGAATCCTTACAATTACAATAGGGTTTCAGCATTTCATGCTTGAACCCCTAATAAGAATGAAGGCTTTTTGCCAGTTATAGCGCCACCTATGGTCCGATCTC